>NW_005841878.1:4452808-4461634 GCF_000455745.1 Alligator sinensis
CTCAGATTTTGCTGAGCGATCCTCCCATGAGATGTCTGGGTAATTGAAGTCACCCATGACAACCATGGTCCTGGAGCAAGCTGCCTCAGCCAGTTCCCGGGCAAACTCCTGGTCAAGCTCAGGACTTTGGGTGGGAGATCTGTAGTAGACTCCCACCATTGTGTCCCCTGTGCCATGTTCCCCACGGATTTTAACCCAGAGGGTCTCCAACCATCCACCCTGGTCACCAATATCGGCTTGCAGGGACGTGTAGCTTTCCTTAACATAGAGAGCTACACCCCCACCCCTTTTCTCTACACGATCCCTCCTGTACAGGGTATAGCCATCTATACCCGTGGTCCAGTCATGGGTGGAGTCCCACCAGGTCTCCGTTATCCCTATGGCATCATAATTATTTGCATTTCCCAGATAGCATAAAATAAACAAAACAGCTGAACAAAGACATAATATTTACCATGTGTGGGGATGGCAAAGTGGGATGCTATGGCAATTTAATGGGAATGTGTGCCTTAGACCCCAGAAGGTTCGGAAGTAATAGGACGTTTAAGATCAAGGATACTGATTAAGGAGCAGATCAGTGAAGCTAGGATAATTTATACCAGTTGAAGATCTGTCTCCTAAAGCGAGATAGGGTGGATGAATAAATTGACTGATTCAGTAAGGCCAAGAGACTCTCTGGCATTCTAACTCCATTAGGTTATTTTCCTCCCTGTGAAACTGCTGAGTACTCTGAGTTCACTTTAATTTGTTAATGAGGAATTTGGCTGACAAGAACGCATGAAGTAAGAGTCTCAGAAGCCTATGGCTCTGTTCTTTTTCTGACAAAATGCTTGTTACTACTCCAACTCTACACACAATGTCTCTCTCTCTCTCTCTCTCTCTCCCCCTTTTGTTAGGTTAGACACAGCATTGGCCTGAACTGCAGAGTTCAGATCCAGATCCAGACCCAAATCTGAATCTTAGCAATCTCTGGAACGTTCAAATTCAGTGTTTATTATAGAGATCTGAGGACACCCAGCACAACAGTGCACTCAGACTTCATTCTGGGTCCATCGACATGTGAGCTTTACTGCACAGTAGACTAAGGTACTGGGCAGTAAAATGTCACTGTCTACATATGCACAACAATGAGGGTGCAGTAGATTTAATCTCGTGTAGGATAGTCCCATCAGGCACAGGTACTATTTGACAGCAGAGTAAAGTACTGCACTTAAACGCACATGTAGATGGTGATGTTGGGATTAGTTTACTGTGGTTCCACTTGTGCTGGAGTTTATTCATTTGCATTAATTGTATGTGTTGATGCACCCACTGAGAAGTAATGTATAAAAACATACCCTTTTTAAAAGAGGGGCATTATGTTGGCCCCTTTCCAGTCCTCTGGTACCTCACTTGTCTCCCATAACTTTGAAAATATTATTGGCTCGGGCTCTGAGATCTCCTCTGCCAGTTTCTTCAGTACCCTGGGGTGAAGTTCATCAGGCCTTTCTGACTTGAATTAACTCAGACATATCAGAAGTTCTCTTACTCTTTGGTTGGTTGGTTGGTTGGTTGTTTTTTGTTATTTCATTCCTCTGCTTGCCCCCTTCCTTATTCAAATGATTATTTGGATAATATCTGGTTGCAGCCTATTTTTTGTGAAGACTAAGGCAGAGTATCTGTTTAGTAGCTCTGTTTTTTTTGGCATCTTCTGTTATGAGTTCACTTGACCTATTTAACAGTGGACCCAGAGTTTTCTTGGTCTTTCTTTTCTGATCAACATATTTATAGAACCTCTTCTTGTCTTTAACTTCCCTTGCCAGGTGAAGGTCATTTTTCACATTTGCCACCCTTATATTATCTCTTCAAGTTCTTGCTATTTTCTGGTATGCAAACGTGGTGACTTGCCCATCTTTTCATTGACTGCATGCTTTCCTTTTGTATTTGAGGCATCAAGCTCCTTATGCAGCCACCTTGGTCTCTTCCCACTTTTTGTGCTTCCATCATGTCAGAACTGCTTCTTGTTGGGCTTTTAATACTGCACCATTTAGAAGGTCCCAGTCCTCCTGGACACCTTTATCATTCAGTCTGCTCTCCTATGGCACTTGCCTACTGACTCTGCTTGAATCAGTTGAAATCTGCCTTTTGAAATCCAGTGTCTTAGTTCTGTTGACCTCATGCTTTCCCCATCTTTTAATCATGAATTCTATCATATTATGATCACTTCCTCCCTAGTTTCACTTCCTCCCTAATTCACATCCTCCACCAGCTCTTCTCTGTTGGTCAGGACAAGATTCAAGACCGAGGATTCCTTAATTGTATCCTCAGCTTTCTGGAACAGAAAATTGTCCTCCACACAAGTTGAGAACTTTTACCTTTATCTTCACCCAAATACATTCTGAATTGCTATCTTCTTCTTCTTGAACTAGGAAAAAAGTGTGTATTTTTGACATACAAAGCAATGCCACCACCTTTCTCACTGTTTTGTCCTTTTAAAACTGTGTAGCCCTCAATGTTGGCATTCCAGTCATAAGAGCTGTCCCACTATGCCTCTATGACACCAGTCAGATCATAGTTCTTTTCACAAGCTATGACTTCCAGCTCATCTTGTTTGTTACCCATACTTCTCATGTTTGTATGCATACATCAGATGTATTTCCATTCTGTGACCTACTTGTTTTCATTTTGTGTCACTTGTTGCAGTCCTGTGACTTTGGCCCTTTCCCAGAGCTGAGATGCTCTTCTGGTCCATTCCCCTCTGGATTGTTTGCTCTATTGCTGAAAAGTTTTATTCATCATCCACTATGGGACCTAGTTTAAAGCCCTCCTTACTGGATTGGCCAGATGACTCCCAAATATGCTTTTTCCTGTCCTGGTTAGATGGATCCCACCTCTTGATAGCAGTTTTTCTCCCCAGAACAGCTGTTTATTGTCAAAGAACCCAAAGCCTTCACAGTGACATTACTATCTCAGACACATATTTACATCCATTTAATACCTGCCTGGGCCCTTAACTTCCACTAGGATTGATTAGAATACCACTTGTGCTGCAAGGTCCTTAATCCTCCTGCCCAGAGCTCATAGTTGCTTCTGATCTGCTCTGTGTCATTCCTGGCCATGTCATTGGTGCCTACATGGACAAGCAGGAAAGGTAATGTTCTGAGAGATGGATGAGCTCTGGCAATCTGTCTGTGACATCCTGAATATGGGCTCTGGGCAGACAGCACACCTCCCAGGACTCCAAATCTAGATAACAAATTGGTGCTTTTGTGTCCTGAAGAAATAAGTCACCAACCACCACTCTTCTTTCTTCTTGGTCTTGAAGCCCCCATCTCTGGGGCCCTACACTTCCTGCTCTCTAGACTGCTGAGTCCCCTAGGTCCCACCTTTGGTTTTTTTCCCAGCTGTTCCACTGCAGAGTGCTTGAAAGCAGTTGCTGATTTCAGTCTATTACTTTTTGGATTCTGGGATCCTTTTTCTTGTAGCCAAACAATGCCACTTCTCTTTTACCTTTAGTTTCCTCATTGCCAGCTTCTTATGACTTCTATCCAAGAAGGATTAATTTCCCTGATAGTACACAGTATGGATACCTGTGCTTTGAGCCCTTCAATCTTTTCCTCCAAGAGGGACACCAGGGTACACTTGGTACAGATGAAATGCACTCTAGTCTTTGGGAGGAATACAAACATGGCACTTTCCATGCAAGTAATGACTGATGATCCAGTCTCCTTTTATGCAAACAAAGCAAAGAAAAAAAGAAAGCAAGAAAACTGCACACATATGTGTGCCCGCACACACATGTGCATGCACAGAGCCTCATCCTCCACCCTGGATCCCTCCTGTGGTGAATTTCCAGGCAAATTCCGTCTCTATTTGTGCCTTGATGTTACATTGGCTGAAGGCAGAGTAGATTTGCGCTTTTACAGACTAAGTCAGAGATGTATAGCATAAACTTTTGTATGTAGAGAGCTTACTTCATCAGATGCTGTAAAGGGACTGCTGTTACACTGACGGTTCCCTCTTTTCTCTCTGAATTCTCCCTTGCACTAAGAGCAGGTATAGCTATGCAGAATTGAGATCATTATAGTTCTGAGTCCGCCTGGGTTTTCCCCTATGCTGAGGAATTTCTCACCAAATCAGTTAAGTTGAATTTACAATCCCTTTGTGCCAGCAGAGAAATGCAAAAGAGCCACTGTGTCCTGTTCTCTTGTAAAGCAGGGTTCTTTCAGTAGGTTGTTTCAGATTATGGAATTGTATTTTTTGTTAATATTTGTTGTTCACAATCTGCATTGCTTATAATTCTAAACACAAGTCAAGACCCACCTGAAAAATGTAATTCAACACTTAGTGTTGTGTCATTTATATCTGATCTGTTTGATCTTGAGCATGTCAGTGCTGTTTGTTTACTGTGATTTTATTTGATGTGGAAAGTGCCAAGATGAATTCATAAAGGAGTGTATATGTATGCACAGTCTACTGTATTATAGAATTTTAATTACCATATGCTATATTTTATTTGCTTTCTATGTGGCACCACTCACTTTCCTGGTGAGTTTCCATACCAGGGGAAATAGAGACAATGTATATTACATCAGACCAACCAGTAGCTGTAAAACAAATCATTATTCTATGATTTCTTTTTTCAGCCATGGGAGAATAAGAATTAAATTGAACCATCTTTCAGCTGAACCCTGAAGGATTAGGAAAAAGGAATCCTAGGAAATGTAAGGCTTGCTTCTGTAGGGGCAAGGAGCTTTGAGGCCATTGTTAGGAAATTAAAATTTCATTGTGTGCCCCCCAAGTTCTAGTATTGTGAAAGACAATAAATAGTAAGTTCCTATTTACTTTCTCCATGCTGTTCATGGTTTTATAGACCTTTATCACCACCCCCTCAGTCATCTTTTCTCTGTCTTGCCTGTTTAGTCTCTCTTTAGTCTCTCCTTATGCAGAAGCTTCTCTAAGCTACTGATCATCCTTCCTGTCCTTTTCTGTATGTACCTTTCTACTTCTAGGATATCCTTTTGGAGGCGGGGATACCAGAATAGCATGCAGTATTCACAAATGTGGGCATACCAGAGATTTCTACAGTGACATTTTTTGGTTTGTTTTGGATCCCTTCCTTAATAATTCCCAACATTCTTCTGCTTGCCTTTTTGACTGGGCTGTTTTTAGAGAACTATCCACAGTAATTCCAAGATCTCTTTCCTAAGTATTAACAGCTAATATAGAGCCCATCATCCTGTATGTGCATCTCAGGTTATTTTTTCCCCAGGTGCATCACTTTGCACTTATCAGCATTGATGTCCGTGGCTCTAGAGAAGCATGAGGCAGTTGTAATCAAGGGCAAACCTCCGACTGACTTCACTAGGACAACACCAGGCCTTAAATGTCTAGATGACAGTGCTGTTATTCTTCAGCCAATAGCTCGCACCTATAATTGACAAAGGAAAGCCCTTCTCAGCTGCTTACTACAGTGCAATCATGATTGCACTCAGCTGAGTGAATAAAAAAAGTTCAGTAAAAGAGTCTGTAATTTAAAACCTTGTAGTTTATTTCTCTTGACTTAACAACAGTTTTCACACAACAAGATCAAAAATAGAAACTAACATTCAGCTTCAGCTCTCAGCTACTGGCCTCTGAAATTCTTCCTCCATGGAACTGAATATTGGAATGGAAAACAGAACATTAGGAGTTTAAATTAGGAATTAATGACAATTCTTCTTACCTTGTTGCCCCTTTTAATTTAGTTTCCATGGAAACAGGACTGGAAAGGCTGCCTGTAGCAAGTCACTAAGAGGAAAAAAAGTCTGCCTTGTCTCTTTTAGCTCTCAAGTACCAGCTGAGCCAGTGAAATTACTAGATTTTTAAATGTTTTCCTTTTTTTTTTTAACTCTTTGACTAAGAGTCATGATTTCTTGCTGGACAAGTCTCAGGTTGGACAATTATGTTGGCTACAAGTGTATTTCAGTGATTCAGATTTATATTCCTCTTTTCTAATTAGTAGTTTTATGGTGTATGGCCTGCGGGCCAAATCTGGCCCATGAAGACATTTATTCAGCCCATAGGGCTGGGCAGCTTTGGTGTCATTTTGATGGTGAGGGTCTTTGCCAGGGTGGTGTGGAGAAGCAGCAGCAGCACCACCACCACATGGGGAATGGGACTGTAGCTATGGTTGTGTGGACTGAGTCAGAAGCCGCTCAAGCTTGGAGTTAAGTTTGGTTAAGATGTCCCCGTGCTGCCAATGTTCCTGACCCCTGGTGTAAGCAACATTTATTAGAATTAATGGCACAAGGTTATCTAAAATTTTGTGTGTGTTGAAAAAAATATATCCATCCCCTTTTTTATTTTTTAGGTAGGGACAGGCTTGGTTTGAGTATATGGACTGAGCTAAAACTGTAAGTAAGGAGAACCGGCTCCACCATTCATTCATTTATGTAGTCTTGGAAAATCATATTGGGCTCCAATCTTGCAAGGTACAAGCTCCTCTTACAAACACCTTACTAGTTATAAATTGCTTGTTGTATCACAGTCCCTGATGTTCTGTTCTCTCCTTTAAAATGGAGGAGTCTATCGGGCCAATCCTGCACGATACAGAGCTCCGTTTGAGTGCTGAACACCCTTGATTCTCATTGGCTTTATACAGAAGCATCCACACAAAGGTTTAGACCAGAATAAGTCAAATAGTAAAATACAAATTAGTTCCAGTTTTCAGGTGAATAAATACTTGAAGTCACTTGTAGAATTGTAATGTTTGGGCACCATATTCTGCAGGGAGTATTTCTTTGGTAAATACACTTGTCACCACATTTTGTCTTAATTCAGGGAAACATCTCTCTCATGTTCCAGTGAAAACTTCTAGTAATCGAATCTAAATTTGGGGCTAAAACTGAACGGGCAGTGCAAGCTTCATTCTAGTCTCTTGGCCAGATTGTGTAGACACATGCAGTGATAATGTTACGGTGGTGCACTAGCTCCAGCCCAAGTTCCAGACAGTATGAGAGAACCAGGATTTGTTCTGTAATAGCCTTGATTGTGCCAACTGTATAGTTGGGAGAGATGGTATGTATGCTTTTGGGCACAATATGCCCTTCCTCAAATCATAGGCATTTTGTGCCTTAGAGTTTATCTAGTACTTCTCCTAACTCCCTGGTGCTCAACCTCTGGCCAGATAAGGCCCACAGATACGTTGTTAGGCCTGGCTGCCCTGTGGCCCCCTGCCTGATCTGTCACTTGGATTTTGGATGCCCTGCTCTGACCTGTGGGTCTCTTAATGGTTCCAGAAATTTGGCAGGGAGAGAGTGGTGGCAGCATTAATTGCTGCTTCCCTGTCTCCATTCCTGGAGCTGTAGGGGAGTCCTGTGGTCCAGATAGCAGGGCCCAGTGCATTGGTGCATGGGGGTCACTCTGTGGCTGGATCTGGAGTGTGAAGTCGCTGTCATGCCAGGCAATGGGCAGCCAGGTCTGAGGGTCACCTCAGGCTCAGGAAAAGCCAGAAACTAGATCTGTCCAGGGAACGGAGCTGGGGATCCAGAGAGTCAGGAAGAGCACAAGGACAGGAAGCTAGCTGGGTCATGTCATATTGAATGAAATAGTTTGAATGTTTGTAAAGGTTGCCCATTAGCCAGTTTCAGGAAGAAGATAGGATTTATCTCCTTATCTAGTTCATTGTTTTTGGGACTACGTGTAAAATGTCCTGATTTCACTTAATTTAAATGTTATCTTTAGAAGTCTTTTACAAAGAGAGCAAATATCCTGAATTCCAAGACATCAAAGCCTAGGGCCTTTTAACCAAATTGGTAAGAAAAGGGTATTTACAGTGATATGGAAGTCTCCCCAAGAATAATTTAAAATGCTCAACAAAGGTAATTTCAAAAGAATCTGTTGAGTAAGATCCGAGCCCAAATTTGGGAGTAGTGACAAGTTGAGTAGGAGGAGCCCACTGACGGCAGCTCGCTCAATAAAAACTGTAACCTACTGTCCCAATTTGGAGGTGACTTCACTTGCAGAACAACGAAGGAAGAATCGCAAGCGTAGCCCGAATCAGACTGATCACCTGACCCAACCTCTCCGTGAACACGAATTTCTTAGTTCACGCTGAAGCTGCAGAGCGCCCGAAAGGGACTGAAGGAAGGGGACTTAATTCTAGGATTGTAAGTATATTATGAAAAATAATAGTATTGATTCAAATTTAACTTTTAGTTGTAATTGTAGTTGTTTTTGTAACACTAATTCTTATAGCATTGTTTGGGAAGGAAGTGCATTCGGAGCATTGTTTCTGATATATGTAATTATTGTGTTCTTAATGTTTGTGGTGTTTCTTAAAGCTAAGCAGTGTTATATACGTAGCAAAGAATTTTAAAATAAAATTGTGTTGTATGAATTAAGTGTGTAATCATTGTGAAATCGTGCAATCAGCTAACTACTCCCCCAGCCAGTGCATCAAAACGAATCAGTAAATTGTGTGGGATTTTCTCTATTCCATAACCCACTAGAGACAGGTCAGATGCCTGGGAGGTCAGGCCAGATTTGGGTCAGGTATTGGGGAAGCCAGGAAGAGAGCAAGGGCATGAAGCCGGTTAGGCATCCAGGAGTTCAGGCCAGAGCAGACTAGACTAGACTATCCCCTAGATCAGGGTTGTCAACCAGGGATATGCATACCCCCAGGGTACCTGAGAAGGCCCTAGGGGGTATACACGGGCATGCGGAGATGGAGCACTGCCATGCACCATCCTGCACTGCCTTGCAGGCACCACTCGCCTGGCGACACATGGGGGACAGAGGAAGCTCGCATGTGACGGCTACTGCCGCTCTGTGTCCAGCCGTGTGCCACCCCCACCCCCCTGCTTC
>NW_005841878.1:4462088-4462644 GCF_000455745.1 Alligator sinensis
ATGGACCCCCCACCAGGCACAGCTCCAGCCCATTAAGAAAAAAAAATGATAAAAGTCCTGGTACTCTCCGCTCCTGCAGCGGCCTCTGGGCTTTGGGGGGCTTGTGGAAGAGCCCCCCACGTGGCACGGGGTGCAGTGGGGATCACCCCCCTGCCCAGCAGCACCCACTGAGTTGGGGCTTTTTTGTTTCAAGTGCCAGGAGCTGGGGCGGGTGGGGCAGTCATTGCTGGGCTGGGAGAGTGGGCGGGGGATGGGCCTGGCTGATTCGGAGATTCGGCCGAATCGATTCAGGGCAGCGATTTGAATTACCAAATCGAATCACTGTCCCCCGAATTGGCCGAATCCAAATCCGAAGCAAATACTAGCCGCTTTGCACAGGCCTAGTACACTGCTTGATGTCCAGCCACCAGGCCTACACTGATCAAAACCAGTGAAAACCCCAGCCTTAGATCAATGGTTCTCAACCTTTTTTTGTACCAGGACCTATTTGTAAACATTGATGGCCAGCCCTGACCCTGTGCCCCTCACTCCCAACCCACTGCCCCCCCCCCCCCCC
>NW_005841878.1:4462654-4463167 GCF_000455745.1 Alligator sinensis
GGAAGGGGGGCCCCAAGCAGTCCCTTGCAGGCTGGAGCTCTGCCAGCCTGCAAGGGGAAACCCTGCTTCCCAGGCTTTTCTCCTTTCAAAGACAATCCATTTTTAAAGTTTGTTCACAGCCTTCATATATTCTTGCGACCCACTTTGAGGTCATGACTCAGGGGTTGACTGTTCTCAGTCGTGCCAGGTGACAGAACGAGGGGCAATGGTCTTAAATTGCAGCAAGGGAGGTTTAGGTTGGATATTAGGAAAAAACTTGTCTGCCTGTGTCCTTGGCCCAACACCAGAGCCCATCGCCGTGCGGAACACTAGCTCGCAGGGAAGGAGCAGCCCAGTCTACAGGAGCAGAGCAAAGGCTGCCCTCATCCCCTCCGCGGCTCCTGAGTGGGGGCTGGGGGCGTGGGATCAGGATGCACAAGTCCCCTGGCTCCGCCCCGTCTTTACGTCACGGCGCCTCCCTGCAGTCACAGCCGGGGACCCCCCGGGAGACTCCTTCCCCCACCCCTCCCCGCT
>NW_005841878.1:4463400-4467572 GCF_000455745.1 Alligator sinensis
ATCGGCCGCTCGACTTTCGGCTGCCCTGCCCTGCCCGCTCCCCTTTGCCCGATCGGCTTTCTCCGCTGGGCTTTTGCCTGGTCTACTTTGGCCCGCTCCGTGCCTCCCGCTGACCCATCGACCGCTCGGCTTCCGGCTGCTTTGTCCTGCCTTGCGCCCCCCGCCCGACCCGCTGCTCTGTCCCTGCCTCATGTTCCCCTTCGCTGATCTGTTGCTCGACTTTAGGCTGTTCTGCCCTGGCGGTCCCCCAGTCCCGTCTCGTTCCCCCCCCTCCCCGCGATCAGCCACTCAGTTTTCGGCTACTCTGCCTTGCCCTGTGCCCTCCTGTCTGGATCCTGGTTTTCTCTGATTGAAAAAAAAAAAACTCCCCATTTTTTGGATTTAAAGTAACCCAAAATCCATTTTTTTCCTGGATTAGAATGAACCATCACTATGTTTGTGTGTGTGTATAAATAAAGGTATAGAACTATCCAGAGAGAGGGAGAGATCCATATAGATATATGGATATAAGTGATGCTTCATTTTAATTATGAAAAAATGTGGATTTTTTTGTGTTACATTTTTAATTCCGAAAATTGGGGATTTGTTTGAAATCGGAGAAAACGAGGATCCCTGCTGATCAGCCACTTGACTTTCAGTGCGCTGCCTGGCACCCCCTGCCCCCTCCCCTGATCTGCCTGTGTCCCTTGTGTTGCACCCCCACCACCCGCTTTGATGGTGCTGAGCTATGGTAGATGTGCTGCAGCCTTGTAATCTTAAAACTTTTTTTAGGCAAGTCAACCTTAGGGAGCTGGTCATTTTTACCAGTGCTGTTTTACACAGGCTAGAACAGCATTTCTCAACCCATGGGTTGCGACTCAGAAGTGGGTCTCAATAATATATGAAAGGGTCACGGGCACACTTTAAAAATGGATACTCCTTTAAAGGAGAAAAACGTGGCAAATGGTGGCTTTTCTGTTGCAGGCTGGCAATTTCCTTAAATATCACCTCCTGCTCCACACACTGTGGGGCTGGGACCTGGAGACAGAGGTAGTGGGCCGATAGTGAGGGGCCCTGGACTGCGACTGGCCATCGATATGTGTTTAAAAATGAGTCCTGCTACAAAAAAGGCTGAGAACCACCGGGCTAGAAGGTGGCATGATGGTCAAAACACAAAAGTCCTGTTACATTTTCTACTATTGCTGAATTGGATGTGAATTACAGAGCTAGCATTTGCTAAAATCGAGGAACTATAGCAGTGAACACCTGGCTTTGTCTTAGGTGTGCTTAGTGTTTGAACTGTATATGAAACTCGGAGGGAAGACTTCTGTAACTAATTTCCCACACATAAGAATCGCAAAGTTAGATGGTATCTAATGATGTTTTGGCAAACACCTGTCACACTAAGCTAAAAGAGTCTAGAAATAAGACAATGCTTTCATAGTTGGTAGGGCTGGAAGGGACCTGAGCAGATCATCAAGTCTGACCCCCTGCTATGGGCAGGAAAGGATCCTGGAGTCAAATGACCCCAGCAAGGTGTCTAGCCTCCTTTTAAAGACCCCCAGGTTAGAAGCAAGCACCACTTCCGTTGGAAGTTGGTTCCAGATTATAGCCGTCCTGACTGTGAAGTTGTGCCTCCTGATATCTAGCCCGAATCTACTCTCTGTCAACTTATGGCCGTTATTCCTTGTTACTCCCAGTAATGCTCAGGGGAACAGGGACTCTCCCATTGCCTGCTGGTCTCCCTTGGCCAGTTTATAGACGGCCACCAGATCCCCTCTCAGCCTTCTCTTGTGGAGGCTGAACAGGGTCAGGTCTCATAGCATCTCCTCATAGGGCCTGCCCTGCTGCACCCCGACCATGTGAGTGGCCTTCCTCTGGACCCTCTTGATGCTGTCCATATCCCTCCTGAAGTGCGGCGCCCAGAACTGAACGCAGTACTCCAACTGTGGCCTGACCAATGTCATATAGAGGAGGAGGATCACCTCCTTGGACCTGCTCGTGATATATCTGTGGATGCATGACAAGGCGCAGTTAGGCTTCCTGACTGCATCCCTACATTGGCAGCCCATGTTCATCTTGGAGTTTATAATGACTTCAAGATCCTTCTCTGCCTCTGTGCTGACGAGAAGGGAATTCCCCAGCATGTAGGTATGCTGTTGGTTCTTTCTCCCTAGGTGCAGTACCCTGCACTTGGGATTCAATACTGACATCTTATTCCGATCCGCCCACTCCTGCAACCTGTTCAAATCCAGTTGCAGCCTGTCCCTCCCTTCTAGCGTGCCCTCTTCTTCCCACATCTTAGCGTCATCTGCAAATTTGAACAAGGTGCTTTTCACCCCCTTGTCCAAGTTGCTGATGAAGATGTTGAACAGTGCAGCCCCAAGGACTGAGCCCCGGGATACTCCATTGCCCACATCCCTCCACGTCGAAAATGACCCATCCACCACCACTCTCTGGGTGCTGCCTTCCAGCCAATTGGTGACCCATTTGACTGTGTAGGCATCAACATCACAATCTCCTAATTTTTTAACAAGAATGGGGTGAGAGACAGTGTCGAAGGCCTTCCTAAAGTCCAGAAATACTACGTCCACCGCGACACCTGCATCCAAGGATTTTGTGACCTGGTCATAGAAGGCCACCAGGTTGGTCTGACAGGACCTGCCTCTAATGAAACCATGTTGGTTGCCCCTAAGCATACACTCCCCTGCTTGCCTCTCGCAGATGTACACCTGGATAATATTCTCAAAGAGCTTCCCCAGGACTGAGATAAGACTAACTGGCCTATAATTTCCTGGGTCCTCCTTCCTCCCTTTTTTGAAAATGGGGACCACATTGGCCCTTTTCCCAGTCCTCTGGCACCTCGCCAGAGCACCACGAGTGCTTGTAAATCTGTGCCAGGGGTTCCGCAAAGACCTCTGCCCATTCCCTCAGCACTGTGGGGTGGAGATCCTCAGGACCTGCTGATTTGAACTCATCCAGTCCTACCAGAAGTTCCCTGACTAGGTCCTGTCTGACCCTGGGCCTGGCTGTGCCTCCCCTGGGACCATCGGGGATCCCGGTGGCGGGGGATGACCTGGTCCCTGCTTAGAAAAATGGAGGTAAAGAAATTGTTAAAAAGGTTAGCTTTGTCATCTGGTGAGACCACCAGATTTCCTAGTGTGTCCTGCAGAGGCCCCACATTACCTGGAACCTTCTTTTTACCCCCTACGTATTTAAAAAAGGACTTCCTATTGTCCTTGATCCAGGTTGCTAGTCCCAGTTCCATCTCTGTCTTGACCTTCCTAACAGCTCCCCTAGAATCCCGAGCAATGGAGGTATAGTCCTCGCTGGTGATGGCCCCTCCCTTCCATTGGGTTTACACCTCCTTTTTAGCTTTGAGACGTTCCTGGATGCTTTTGGTTAGCCATGGGGGCTTTTGAGCACTCTTGCCCCCTTTGATCCGTGTTGGAATTGCCACCCTTTGGGCTTGGAGGTTGTTCTCCTTCAGGAATGACCACTCTTCTTGGACTCCCAACTCCCCACCCCTCCGGGACCTCAGTGCCTCCCCGACTGGTCTCCTTAGCTCAATGAAATCTGTTCTCCTGAAGTCCAGGGCTGCTGTCTTGCTGCAGGCCTTTGCCACCCTGTGTTGGATGGTGAATTCGAATAGGCTTTGTGTAATGCAGCAGTGTTCAACCTTTTGGTCCCATGGGCTGGATGAATGGTGCAGGGCTGGTCTGTGGGATGGATTGGGCCTTGAGGTCTGGTACCACCCCCTCCTGCTCCTACATACTGGGATTGGATCATGGCGAATCAACACAGTTGGGGCTCCAGGGGTCCAGCTCTTGCTCCCCACACAGTTGGGGCTCCAGGGGCCCAGCACTGGGCTAGATGGTCAGGGTGCTGGGATTTGGCACCTGATGTAGTGCACAGGGCTTGGGCTCTCCATCGATCCAGCAGCACTCCCCTTCCCCAAATTGCTGGACCCATGGGGATCTGGCCCATGAGCTAGGGTTTAGCACCCCGATGTAATGCATCTTTGCTAAAGTGGATCACAGCAACAGGACCATTGCCATCAGTTGGGGCAAATGAGATGGAATTGGCAGGTTGTTCCTGGGGGAGGAAGTCCTATTGAGAAATAGTTTCATAGATTTCTAGAGTCGGAAGGGACCTGGTAGATCATCGGGTCTGACCTCCGGCTCCAGGGAGGA
>NW_005841878.1:4467603-4480816 GCF_000455745.1 Alligator sinensis
AGAGTGCTGGGGTTAGGTACCCCCAGCCAGATGCCTGTCTAATCTCCACTTGAACACCTCCAGGGTAGGGGAAAGCACCACCTCCCTTGGAAGCCCATTCCATATTTTGGTAACCCTTACCGTAAAGAATGTCTTCCTTATGTCCAATCTAAATCTGTTCTTCAGTTTGTGGCCATTATTCCTGCTAACCCCAAGGGGCACCCTGGTAAACAGTGTCCCCTATTCCCTGCTACCCCCCCCTCCCCCCGGATGAGTTTGTAGGTAGCTACAAGATTGCCTCTCAGCCTTCTTTTGTGGAGGCTGAAGAGATTCAGATCCCTCAGTCTGTCTTCATAGGGTCTTACCTGCAGGCCCTCAACTATATGAGTAGCCCTCCTCTGGACCCTCTCAAGGTTATCCACATCCCTCTTGAAGTGCGGCACTCAAAACTGGACACAGTACTCCACCTGTGGCCTCACCAATGCTGCATAGAGGGGAAGTGTCACTTCCCTAGACCTGCTCGTGATACTTCTGCTGATGCAAGAAAGAGTGCGGTTACCCTTGCTTATTACCTCGTCACACTGGTGACTCGTGTTCATTTTCACATCAGCCAGGACTCCAAGATCTCTTTCCACTGTTGTGGTACTCAGAATGGTACCCCCCAGTCTGTAGGTGTGTTGGAGATTCTTTCTCCCCAGGTGCAACACCTTGCATTTATCCTTGTTGAATTGCATCCTATTCTGATCTGCCCACTTCCTGAGTCTGTCCAAATCTGCCTGAATTCGCTCCCTGCCCTCCAGTGTGTTTATTGTGCCCCATAATTTAGTGTCATCTGTGAATTTGGACAAGGTGCTTTCAAAACCTTCGTCCAAATCGCTGATGAAGATATTAAACAGTACTGGTCCAAGGACAGAGCCTTGGGGGACACCACTGCCCACATCCCTCCAGGGAGAAACCGACCCATCCACCACCGCTCTCTGGGTGCGTCCCATAAGCCAGTTTTTCACCCGCTTTACTGTGAAAAAGTCCACGTCTCAGCTACTTAGTTTGCTTGTAAGAACTGGGTGCAACACTGTCAAAAGCCATTTTAAAAATCCAGGTAAATAATATCTACCCTGCATCTAAGCACTTTGTGACCTGGTCATAAAAAGAGACCAGGTTAGTCGGGCAGGATCTGCCTACTGTAAAACTGTGCTGGTTGCCCCTCACCATTGTGTTACCCGCTGGTCCCCTGCAAATGTGATCCTTTATGATTTTTTCTAAGGTCTTGCCAAGAATAGAGGTGAGGCTAACTGGCCTATAATTACTCGGGTCCTCCTTCCTCCCCTTCTTGAAGATACGGACCATGTTGGCCCTTTTCCAGTTCTCTCGGACCTGTCCCAAGTGCCATGAACGCTCAAACAGCTGCGCCAGTGGTTCTGCTATGTCATCTGCCAATTCCTTTAGTACCCTTGGGTGAATATCGTCTGGGCCTGCCGACTTAAATATGTCCAACCCTTCCAAGTACCCCTTCATTAGGTTAGTGCTGACTGTTGGTGGATTGGTATTACTCTCACTCCAGACTAAAGACTCATTGGGAGGTGCATTTGTATCCGTGTCCAGGAAAACAGAAGAAAATAAATTATTTAAGAGCTCCACTTTTTCCATCCTATCAGTTATGAGTTGCCCTAGTCCATTGTGTAGCAGCCCTGTGTTACCCTGTGCCTTCTTCCTGCTCCCTGTGTACTTAAAGCAGGACTTTTTGTCATCCTTAATCTTTGTTGCCAACTTGAGTTCTGTATCTGCTTTGGCCTTTCTCACTGCTTCTCTGCAAGTGTAAGCCAAGTAGGTATACTCCTCCTTGGTGACTGTCCCCTGCTTCCACAGCCTGTAGGCCCCTTTTTTCCTCTGAAGGCTCTCCTGGATTTCCCTGCTCAGCCAAGAAGGTTTCTTGGCTCTTTTGCCTCCCTTTGGGTGTTGTTACCAGATTTGCCCATTACTTTGGGGTGTGCTCATTTATTAGGGATAGTTTCTAGGTTCTTGGTAATTCTGTCAATGTGCTGCTTGTGTTACTATACGGAGCTGTATCTCTCCCTTCTGCAAGCCCTCACCCCCAATGGAGCTATCTTGCAGGACCCAGTTTCAATGGGGCTGGGTTCCTCCAGTCACCAAATCAGTCATACACACAAACACACACAGATTAACGTGTGACCCACGCCTGACCCGGCTGGGTTGATCAGCATGGATAGGCTGACACCCTCATATGCCAAGAATCAGTTCATCAGAGCAACAATAAACTGCAGTCAGACACAAGCACACAGGTAAACAGAATCCCTCTGAATCCGGCTGGGTGTCCAGCTGACACCCTCATGGGCCAGCATTCAGTTCATAAGGGCACGTCTGAGTCAAACTGGGTCAATCAGCCTGTACAAGCTGATCCCCTTATGTGTTTCAAAAAATATATAATAGTACTAGTAGTAATAAACATACAGAAGAAAAACAAACACCAACAATGACAGTACTACCCTGGTTTCACTAAGTATTTGGGGAAACTTAGCTCAAGCTTAACTGATACAGTTCAGGTTCAGAAGTTTATGCCTAGAAAGAAGACAGAGAACGCTGGGATCTCACCTAGTCCACGGTACTCAGGCTGCAAAGCTGACAGGCACAGTCTGTAGCACAGTCCTTGAAGGGAGAGATGATCTGTTCTTCCAGCGTCCCAAGAACGACAGGGGATGGTGTCAGCACAGGGGTTTTCTTCTTCTCCTTCTTTCCTCCTGCTTCTACTTCTTTTCCTTCCTTTTCCTCTTCTAGCAGCACACACACTTACAGATTTTTATACCCTCAGTTCAGCTGCTCCGTAGCACCCTCAGTAGTGTAAATCATTGTCTTTTCTATTGACAAGGGGTTATCTGGTTTGGACCATCTCAGGAAACTGATTGATAATCAGGAAACACTTAAGATTAGGGAGTAACCCAAATACTTGGGAGCCAGCTTGAGATTCCTATGGGTGGCAGATATACTGATGGGATATCTCATGGTTTCTTCAGGAACAATAGATAGCTTGCAGCATCAGGATTTTGGATTTTTACTTGTTGTGCACAAGCCTCAGCTTAGCATGACTTTTCCAGATCTTACTATAGTCTTTTAACAGACTTAAGACAATTATTGGGGTGCTCATAACCTTTTGTGGAGAGGACTCCCACCAGTCGTCTCGGGAAAAGTATGACAACACCTGTGATTAGGGCTCCGACGGGCTGGACGCTGTGATGAACCCTTAACCATTGTTCAAATGTTGCCCATACCCTCTCTGACTCGGTCTCTTGCCTCAGCATTCCCTAACCCGGCAACCGAGCTTTAGTCAATCAAGTTTAAATAGGCCTCCCATAGTGGGACTGGGAAATATACAGCCCGAGATGCCTGTTAAATTTAGAGGTGTGTGTTTGTCTGGGGGGGGGAAGTCTTTAGTAAATCCAGATTAGAACTGGTCTGATAAATGCCGAGCTGGGTGTGTGAGAACATGGGTTGATTAACATTTGGAGCACAGCTTCCCCATCATGCAGTGCTCCCCTACTTCTCTGGTCCCAGAATTCACTGCAGTCTCTGCTTCGGGCTTTCTGTTCTCCATCTCTCATGTAAATGAATGGTCATCTGGTTCCATCTCGGATGCAAATGAGACCTAGGGCAGTTGTTTCACTCTTGTCCCCCTTATCTTGAGGGTCTTAGGTGCATCTCCCACTGCATCTTAATCAGTTTCATTTATGTAGAGGAGGGGAGGGAGGGGGGTGAGTCCTTTGTGAGTCAGACAGGCTGTGTCCTGTGCCAGGGTTGCCCAAGAACACAGAGCTGAGACGTAACAGTGTACTGGAATGGTGTCCCTCTGTGCTTGTAGGATCAGTCTCTTGAGGAATTCCCACCCTTCTTGGGCCCCCGTCTCACAGATGCGATTACCCATCAGTCTCAACCTAGCCCAGGGGTGTCCAACCTTTTTGAATGTAGGGCTGGATCATGAACTTTTTATCACCCAGTGGGCCGGCGAGCCATATTCAAAGACCTCACAGGAAGTGGTATCACATCAGGAAGTGATGTCATGTGACCTTTGACACCAATGAAGTTGCAGGAAGTGACAATGAAATGGGTCTGGAAATGTGGTTTAAAATCCAAAATAAAAACAATATAAAAGCAACAATGAAATAATACCAAACACTTGACTAAAATAAACACTTTCGCATAATGCACAATGAAAGAAGCATAATGCAAGTTGACAGATCAAATGTGGAAAAGATATCAGCCAGAGTAGAAACTAATCAAAGGTGGAGGGATATGTCTTGACAGGAGACACCTGTGCGGCGCTTTTCAGCCTCCGCCGCTCGCTGCCTTGCAGGAGGCGGGCGGGTGGTGGGGAGGGAGGAGGGAGTATATATACTCACACTATACGCAGTAAAATAGAGATATATATTATACATATGCACACAAAGCCAAAGATCATACATCCTCATTTATGATGCCTTTGCTGTCTGTAAATCACTAAAAGGAATTTTGACTAGTTGAGTAAAAAAAATAAAAGCTGTCTAGAATGGGTAAGAAAAGAGAGTGCAGGTAGGTAGGGATCTCTTTAAATTGTAAGCTCTGTGGCTGAGACCATAGCCTTGTTCTTTATTTGTCCAGTGCCTAGTACAATGACTGTAAACAGGGCTTTTAGGGGGAGACTGGTGAGGGGAACACAGGAAGAGAGGAGTCTTACCTTCCCAGCTGTCTATACTCTGGCAGTAGCTGCTACTGCTGTTGCAGCAGTTCGGGTTGGAGGAATAGACAGTGGCACAGGCTCCCTGGGTATGGCTCCTGGTGCCTGTTCCCCCTCCCCCCAGGCACAAGGCTGTGCCTCCTATGACAGCCTGTGGGGAGCGGAGGGGGTGTCATTCCACCCCTTCCTTCCCCCAGGTATATTGCTGGGCATGGAGCTGTGGTTGCCCAACTCCTGTGGCTGGGTGGTGAAGGGCTGTCCCTGCTGTGGTAAAGACTCCTGAGAGGAGGGGGCCATCCTAGGGCCCCATCTAAGTTGACACTGAGGGCTGGTGCCAGCCCTTCCTGCTCCTCCACCCCCCACTATTTTAATTCTGTGTAAGCTATTTCCCTTTGTGTTCATGTTATAAATCGCTGGGGAGGAGAATACAAAGAATAAATAAAGATTTTGTGTCTTCTAAAATCTTATGTGTTGGGTAGTTCCAGGGATTCAGATTTTAGCCGTGTTGGTCTCAGGCAAAAATATTTAGAACTCTTGGCAGAGGTGATTTTTTTTTTATTAGACCAACTAAATAGTTCCAATTTTTTTTTTTTTTCAAGATTTCACTTGCACACAATCTGTGCGTTCTCCTTTGCCTGGGGAAAGGCTCATGAGTCTGAAAGCTTGCAATTTAAAAAAAAAAATGTATTTAATTTTTTTTCAACTATTTAGTTAGTCTAATAAAAGATATCAGTTCTACCAAGAGTTCTGAGTAAGTGTTGAGTATACCTTTTGTTGGAGTGCTGTTAGTGACACATGGCCTCAATTAAATACTTTTCTTTGGGTTTGGGTTTTTTTTTTCTTTTTGTTTGAAATCCAAGTTGAAAGATTTTTAATAGCATGTTTCTTTGTAGAGTCAGATTGCAGACTCCCAAGCCAGCTATCACTGTTTCCAACCTCTCCATTTTGGGGAAGACCATTGAATGGGTCTCAGTCCTTTTCTAGTACCTGGCTACGGTTGGGGATTGCATGCGTGTAAACCAATTGAAGTTGAGTCCAAACAAGAGAGGCGATGGTGGTTGGCAGACCTCATACCGGGGATCCTGGTTTACTCTGATTAAAAAAAAGAAAAATTCCCCAATTTTCAGATTTAAAGAAGTAACCCCAAATCCACATTTTTCTGTGATTATCATGAAACACCATTATATATCTATATCTGTATCTTAGTGGTGCTTCATTTTAATCATGGAAAAATATGGGTTTGGGGTTACTTTTTTTTAAATCTGAAAATTGGGATTTTGTTTTATTTATTTTTTTTAATCGGAGGGAACCAGGATCCCTGCTCATACCTTAAGGAGGTAGAACAGAGGCAGGCGAAATGCGGCCCACAGGGCACCTCCATGTAAGCCCTGGCCCTCAGGGCCCCTCTGCAAGCCAGTGCATCACTGCAGGAGGTGCAGGAGGTGTGGCTCTGGTTGCAAAGAAACCCCGCCCTGCCCCTCCAGCCTGGCCTGACCCACCCCCAGGCCCGAGCTAGGAGGCGCTCGGGACAAGAATCCTCTGCCTGGCAGAGCTTGTGCCTGGCTGCTCTGGGGCTGTTCCCAGTGTCCCTGCCTGCCAGAGTAGGAATTCAGGGAAGGGCTGCCCGGGCAGGGGCCAAGGACTCCCATTGGGGGAAAGGGGGCAGGAGTGCAGGGAGCCATGCGCTATGGGGCCAGGTGGGGCTGGCCCCACACACTACCATCTCGTGTGGCCAGGGACTCGGGTGGGAGTGCTATGGGGCTGGGCTGGCCCCGCTTGCAGCGAGAGTGTCAGGTGGGAGCTGCATGTTATGGGACCTGGTGGGGCTGGCCCTGTACCCTGCCACTACATGCAGCTAGGGGCTGGGGTGGGAGTGCAAGAGCTGCATATTATGGGGCTGGGTGGGGCTGGCCCTTCATTCTGTCATCATATATGGTTGGGGACTCAGGCAGGAGTGCTTTGGGGCTGGGTGGGGCTTCCCATGCTTTCACCATGTGCAGCCAGGGACTTGGGCAAGAGCTGCGTATTACAGGGCTGGTCGGGGCTAGCCCCACACATTGCAACCACCTGCAGCCGGGAACTGGGGTGGGAGCCCAGAGAGCTGTGCGCTATGGGGCCGAACAGGGCTAGCCCCACTTGCTGCCACCACATGCAGCTCCAGGGACTCGTACAGTCCAAGGATCACCCCTGCCCACCTCCACCCCTCCACCATACCCTCAAACACACCCACACTCCTACTCCCTACCATAACCGACGCACACCCACACTCTCCCACAGCCCCCACCCCAACCATATACCCCACAATCACACCCCTCTGCACCCACCTGCCCATCCTCCCACATACATCGCACCCACCCTACCCCTACTGTGCAACCCCTGCCACACACACCCAATCACACCCCTATCACATATACTCCCTTTCTTCCCACACATAGTATATAAGAATAAGACAGTATTTTGACCTGTTATGCCATTGCCTCTAGATACACTATC
Organism: Alligator sinensis; assembly: GCF_000455745.1. Taxonomy (NCBI): domain Eukaryota; kingdom Metazoa; phylum Chordata; order Crocodylia; family Alligatoridae; genus Alligator; species Alligator sinensis. The sequence continues at coordinate 4,474,799 of NW_005841878.1, forward strand.
CAAATGCACAGAAATCAGGACAAAATATTTTTTTTGAAGTAAAATTAAATCAGTTATAGTAGATGTTGGATTTTTTTTTATTATTTTTTTTAGTATAAGATTTGGGGGGTTTTCTGGTTTCACGGTGGCAGCACCTTCCCTCCCAAAAGGAGTAGTTCTGGGACAAGGGAGGGACTGTTGGTGGCAAAGATCAGAGGCTAGGTGGTGGGACTTCTGGTCCCAAGATCCCATCAAGGAGAGGGGCTACCCTTGCGGCCCTTGACAGCTCACCAAAATTCATTCAGCGGCCCTCCAGCCAAAATAATTGCCTGCCCCTGGGATAGGGGCACCCATCATTTATTGGGTTCAGCCTTCCTTTGCACTCAGGTTTGCAGCCTTGGGATGCTCCTGGATCCTTTTCTTCACCTGAATCTTCAGGTTGCAGCAGCGGTATGGTGTGCCTTCTACTGACTCCATCTGATGAGAAGGCGTTGACCCTCCTTTCAGATTTGGATCTGGACACCATCATCTGTGCTTTTGTAATCTCAAGACTAGACTACTGCAATATCCTCTGTGTGGGGCTGCCCTTGATTTCATAGATTTCATAGACATCGGGGCTGGAAGGGACCTCGGAAGATCGAGTCCAGCCCCTGCCCCAGGGGCAGGAAGTCAGTTGGGGTCACAGGGTGACCATCTGGAAGGTGCAGCTGGTGCAAATTGTCTCAGCCTGCCTTCTGAAAGGGATGGGTCTCCAGGAGCATGTTACTTCAATGCTCCTGAGTCTGTATTGGCTTCCAATAGCTTTCCAGGAGCAATTCAAGGTGCTGGATTGGACCAGTAAAGGCCCTAAATGGTCTGAACACTATGTGCCTACAGGACCCCCTTTTCCCTCATGTTGCACCCCAGTACCGAAGGTCGGCATCCTCCTGCAGGTACCAGAAAACTTGGGAGGTTGATGTCAGTAGTATCCCATCTGCTCAAGAGCTCCCTCTCCCTTCTGGCCTGTCAGAGCGTAACCTTGGACATCTTTAGGAAGTGCTGCAGGACCTTTTGGGGTGGGGAAGTGGGGGGCAGGCATTTAGCAAGCAAGGTTAAATTGAAGTAGTGTTTGGGAAATGTTTGTTACATAGCTTCCCTAATTTTTTTTATCTGATTGTATTTGTAAATTATTTTGCGTTTTACCATAAGCCACCCTAAGCCTTTTGTGCAAAGGGTGGCATATACATCTAATAAATAATTAAAATGATTTCCTTGTACAATATTCAGCATTGTTAGAAGCTTTGGAGAACTCATCCTTCCCTTTAAATTACATTTTAGCACAGCAAGTATTTAAAGGAACTGGCCATACTGAATGTTTTATTATAGAAGACATAGTCTTCATTCCTTTGCCAAACCATCTCCTGGAGGCAGCCAAAATGCTTAAAATGTGGTTGTGTGAATCTGCTTCATTAGCTAAAAGGGGCAAAAGTGTGGGCTGAGTGCTGCTTTGCTGTCTGCTCTTTGTAGCTCTTTTTCCTTCTTTCCCTACCACAACTATCTACTACAAGTATGCTGGCAAAATGCTGATTAATTCTCCTTTTGGGAACTATTTCTCCTGTAGTTGAAAGAAATATGACTCATGGGTAGTCTCCCTGGTGTGACTGGAGTATCTTGCAAGTCAATGATTTTTAACTTGTCTGAGCAAAGTGGGGTTCTACGCACAGCTCAAGGGCATTTCTCAATTTTTCTGTCTGTAACATGATACCTTCTGGCCACCACATGCTGTCAAATATAAAATACGAAGGAATGGCCTAGGGATGAATGAAATGAATCCTGCAGGTTTTGAAGACCAGCATATTCTGATCCCCGCTGGTGCAGGCAAAAGGCGAATCAGGCCCACAGCATGCCCATTTGGTGCTGCAGACAGATGAATTTCTCTGGTGCCCGCTGCTGCTGCGTAGGCAGCAACTTAATGTGCTGCTTTTTCTCGGTGGGTGTACTGATGTGTAACCAGAGGTGTGTAACCGTCTATGTAGGCTTACTATATGCAGAAAACATGAATTATATAAATACAAATATGGAGGAACTTTAATTTGCTAGTAAGACATTATAATGAGAATGCTGTAAAGCTGCAAAATGTTCATTTGTTCTAATGCATCGTGAGCAGGGATCCTGGTTTTCTCTGATTTAAAAAAACAAAACAAAACTCCCTCAATTTTTGGATTAAAAAAAGTAACCGAAAATCCACATTTTTCCTGTGATGAAAATAAACCACTGCTAGTGAGTGTGTGTGTGTGTGTGTGTGTAAGTGTAAATAAAGTGGTGTTTCATTCTAATCACAGAAAAATGTGGATTGTGGGTTGCTTTTTTAAGTCTGAAAATTGGTTTGTTTTTCCTGGGGTTTTTTTTTTATCAGAGAAAACCAGGATCCCTGATCCATGTGGCAAAACTTAAAATCTTTAGTTTATGATAATTTTTGTAGTGCATAGCCTTAGGGCTTATTAACACATGACTTCCTTTTTTGCCCATCAAAATGATGTTTTCCTGTTCAACACTGTTCCTGCTGGACTCCCTTCTGTCATACTCTGACAGCCACTATTACGTTGTCTTAGGTTCTTTGCTGCTTTAGTAATTTAACTTGTAATTTTTTTGTTGTAACTTGCATATAGCTTGATCCAGGGCTGTCCAACTTCCAGGCAGCCTGGGGTCACAAGCCTCATGGGCTGCAGTCCTGCAGGGGTCTCATGAGGTACGGGCCACTGCCTGAAGGCAGCTTGCTGTGTGGGAAGCCCCTCAAGCTCTTCCTTGGTTTATGCAGGCAGCCTAATGCATTACCCCCTTTCCTGCCTATCAGCCCCCCACAACCCTTCTCTTCCCTGCTCCCTCCCCCCATTGTACCCACAGCACTCTCCCTTGCTCCCCTCCTGGCCATATGCCCACTTGAAAGGCAGGAGCTGGGCTGCCCGCACTTCTCCTATGCAGCTCAGTGACCTAGTCCCTTCCCGTACTGCATGTGCAACTTGGGCACTCCAGGCCCTTCCTGCTGCATTGCCCTTCCTTGTCTCCAGGAGCGAGAGTAGGAATTAGAAACCAGAGGAGGGAGGGGGAAGGTCCCAAAGGACCTGGCTGCTGTGGCAGGAGCAACAGCAGGGTGGTGGCCGTGCCAGAAGCCCGCAGGCCCCACGCCAACTCCTTAGGGGCTGCGGGCAGTCTGGCCATTGGCTGCCAGTTGAACTGCCGTGGCTTGATCATTTTCTTACCTAATCCCACAAGGTCTGATGTGAGGCTATAGTCTCAGATCTGTGTTCCAGCCCTCAGTTACTTCACATAGGGAAGAAAGGTAAAAACTCCGTTTCCTGCCCTTGTAACCATTTCTTTCTGCTTATGTGCATGGTCGCGTCAAAGGGCATAGTTTTAACTCCTGTTGGCAAGCTTCAAGAGCAGTTATGTGTTTGAATGGCCATTAGGCATTCCCAGCCAGAGAGCATGTACGTTATTACTAATTAACTTAGAGGCATGAGTCCTGCTCACTGTTTGATAAGGCTGAAATCCCAAATCCCAAATCGTGAAGTGTGGCCAAAAGTACCTTTCCTTCCTGAACATTTTCTATTTCTTCTGATATCATAATTTCTTTAGTTTCCATTTGTCATAGACTTTTCTAGAGAGGCAAGAATTGAATTTCCAACACATGTTAACACGCAGTATTTTAGTTGATAAAAGACTTAATGTTCCTTAGTTCAAAAACCAATGGTGTATACCTATTTCTTTCCATTGCAGGTCACTTTTAAATAATGCTTTTTGAATGGTAATATAGAATTATGATTCTTGTCTGACTTATGCCATGCCTGAAGCCTGTGGCTTCGAAGCACTTATATATGAGAATTTTACAGTGATCAGATATGCTGTAGTCTGAGAGAGAGGAATAGAAAGAAGTAAGGAAAATGTTTTTATTTAAAATGTAATAGTTGTGTACTTAAATATGGTCTCCTTTTTTAGGTCCCAAAATATTTGTCACAACAGTGGACTAAAGCTTCAGGAAGGGGTGAAGTTGGAAAACTGAGGATTGCCAAGTAAGCAGTTCTCTGTACATTTTTTGGCAGAAATTCTTAGAATTGTTCTAGAGTACGTAGAAATAGTTACTCTGCTCTGAAAAATGTTAGTGGCATATTTCTTAAATAATCCTATCAATTGCAAATACTCCTTGTGTATATTTCTATGATGTTAGAAATATCTGTTTGCTTAGGGATTATTGGTGTGTATTAGAAACCAAACAAATACTGGTTCTTAAAATTTTACTGGGAAACAGATGTAACCTGGAGCACCATTTCTGATTTCATAGACCCCAAAAATATGCACACTTAAAGGATTTTCATTAAGTTATTGTTGTGCTATTTTGTTGCTTCTGTTCTCATCTGCTGCTTTTTCCCATTTAGCTTTGGACATCAGGAGCAATTGGACAGCTCAAGAGTGACACTAAGTAACAAAGTTAGAATTTGAGATTGTTGTTCTTATCGGGGGAGCTAGATGTGTGAAAATAATGGAAACTAAAACATTAAATATTTTCTTTTGCAGAAATCAAGGAAGAACAGAAGTAAGTAATTACCAAACTCAAAGGCTATAAATGTATTGTATTTTGGACTTTAAAGTTGCTTAATTCATTGGTTTCTACTGTAAGCTTTCTCTTGTAATACAGTAATAGAGCACTGTACTTGTACTTAGGAAACCTGGATTCTGTTTCCAGCTTTCTTCTGTATGATCTTGTATAAGTCCCTTTGTTGTCCTTTGGAGGGTTTCCTGATCTTTTAATTGTCAATAAGGATACTAGCCTCCTTTTTATAAGGTGTTTTCTCTACTTTCATGATACGTAATTTCTTATCATATCAAGTAGTCACCCAGCACATTTTGAACTGGAAGAAATTTTGCAAAGGTTGAGAAGATAAACTGTACCTCCTGTTATTCTGGAGCTTAATCGAAACTCTCTCGGATTAAGTGGAGAAGTTTCCCATATAACTTTGATCTTTCCGTTAGTAACCTGTAACCTATATTATTGTCACTTTCTTAGAGGTTAATTTATAACTGTGAGACATTTAAAATAGCTAAGTTGATCTTAAGTGTAATACGGTATAACCTCATAAATCTGAATATCAAAAATCCGGAATTCTCAAAAGTCTGGCACTTTTTAAGATTCCCCCTCTGCTCCCCCAGAAGCAGATAGGGAAGTTTGCATGTGGCGGGGGGGGGCGGTATCCACCACCCCTACTATGCATACAGTTGCTGCTTCAGGACTGGCTGCTGCTCCAGTTTCAAAAAACTAGAATTTTCAAATTTCCGGCAGGTGCTTGGTCCCAAGCGTGCCGGATTTATGAGGTTTTACTGTAATCTCTATCTGACAACAAAGAAGTTCAGTTATGCTGTGCTATCGAGAGAGACTGATCAGTAAATTATATAAAAAATTGATCAGTAAATTCTATAATTTCCATAAAAATGTTGAATAAAACATTATATTGAAATGTTGATCCCATATTTTATATTTGAAAACAACGTTGCATTAATCTGTCTCATTTTTCTTTCTCTTCCTGCTTCCAATGCACTTTAAAAATTGTGTAGTTTTATGGTCTGTGTAATAATCTTATGGTTATTGTGACTGGTAGGTGTCATTTACTTTGAATGAAGATCTTGCAAGTATCAATGATATTGGAGGAAAACCTGCTTCAGTCAGTGCACCCAGAGAACATCCATTTCTTTTACAAAGTGTGGGAGGACAAACATTAACAGTGTTTACAGAAAGTTCAGTAGGTAAGTCACAATGTCACACGTTATTTACTATAATTGTTGGCATGCATGTTTGTATAGATAATTTCAGTAGCATTAGTTTAAAAGGGTGTTGTTAAGGCTGATAAGTCTAAAATCAGGCCTCCTAGCTTTGTTTTATGACATTATTATGTATGCACATTACATTTGTCCCTTTGTTCTGGCTGTCTGATGTCTTCTTGTAATTGGACAAAAAACTGAACAGTCTCCAAAAAGGGTAGTCTTGTATATCTTGATACAGAGCCTGCT
>NW_005841878.1:4480847-4528900 GCF_000455745.1 Alligator sinensis
TCAGAAAGGAAAAATGGAGTATAGTGCAATATGCTGTTCTTGTGAAACAACCCAGTGCCTGGGACTGGTTTATTACAGGGTCACCCAGCAGAGAGCTACTGCTATTCCAACACTTCTTTTGGTGGAAAAGATAGATTTGTCAGGAACTGGGCGTCAGCGTGATTAAAATTATTTATGAATGTGTATGTTTTCTCCCCAGTCTATTTTGTCAGTCCTAATTAACCAGCGAAGCTACACTGTCATTGGTCAAACTTTCTATCAAAAAATGCAATCATAGTATGTGCTTAGTACAGCATAAACACTTTCCCCTCCCCCCACGGGATCCCAGTTCCTTCACTGATGTAACATCAATTATCTGGACTTAACATAGTAGAAATACATGGTGAGCATGAAGCATTTTCAGGATTTCATGTGTTATGTAGCACACTACATTTAAATTATATGAGACAGATTTATTTGATACTGCTCCTTTGTTCAGTGACCTCAATGATCAAATATTCTGATGTTAAATTAATTTTATTAAGTTCCTGTGCTTTCATGTGTAGCAGATATTTGTATTAAAACATCCTGCATCATAGAAATTAATGTTTTGGGGAAAGGAAGACTTAACATTTTGAGCAGTTTGTAGAAGATAACTGAAGCTTGAATCATCCAGGAATGTTTCAGATTCCTCACCAGGCAAATAAAGCCTTGACACTTTGTGTCTCTGTTCTGAGCAGGAGGAGAGGTAACTGGAAATATAGGTGTATTGGAGGGTTTGAATTTTTCATTTTCTACCTCATTGACCCAGGTCAGGAACCAGCTTGCTCCAGTGCAATTTGCTCAATATTTGTCACTGCATCTATCAGTGAATAAGCCCGTTAGCCGATCTTAATGATCACAGTGAAGCAGTTAATAGTGACATTTAAATTGTAAATGTCATTGACACCCTATGGAGCATATGGAATTGTTCATAAGCCTCATAGTTACTGGTTCAAACTGTATGGTTTTTAAATAAATAACAGGGGTGTCTAAATGACAGATATCTTTATTGCAGTGAACCACTGGGCTATCGAGTGTGATTTACATTTTAGGATTGTTATATCTGTTCTAAAAGAATGAAATAGGAAGTTTAAGTATCCACTTTTTGATTGTGAGACTATTTTCTGGTTATTCTTACTGTGTTTTCTGTCTGGGCAAATCCTAGAGAATTTCAATAAACTAGATCCAGGGGTCAGTAATGTTATGAACAGCAGTCGTTGTGAACGACCTGGCTTCTGCCATGGGCCTCTGAACTTCTCTCCTGTCCTTGCTCTATGCTGAAGGCAGCTTTGTCCTCCCTCATCCCCATACCCCAATGCAACCTCTGTTTACCCTTGCCACCAAGTGCCATTTCTTTCTGTGGTCAGTGGTGTTGGCAAGTGGCAAACTTAGGCAGTGAGGGTAAGCAGAGGCTGTAGTAATGGGACAAGAGAGCAGGTCTCAGTACAGAATAGGGAGGACTAAGGCAGTTGCCTTCTGGCTGCCATGGAGGGGATTCTTAACATGTAGCAGAAGAACGATAGAATCAGAAAGTTAGGGCTGGAAGGGACCTCAGGACATCATTTAGTCCAACCCTCTGCTCAAAGCAGGACCAACCCCAACTAGATCATCCCAGCCAAAGCTGCTTCTAGCTGGGTTTTGAAAATCTCCAAGGATGGAGCTTCTACCTCCTCTTTGGGTAACCTGTTCCAGTGTTTTACTACCCTCCTAGTGAGAAAATTCTTCCTGGTATCTAACTTAAACTTCCCTTGCTGCAACCTGAGACCAGTGCTCCATCTGTCAAATGACAGTGCAGAGTGGAGACAGTGCCCTGGTTGGCACATGCTGCTGGTGCCCTGTGGTACAGGCTGGATCTGGCCTTCTAGCTAGATCTGGCCCACATTCTATAGGTTACTGACCCCTGGGCTAGACAACAAGAGGGTTGGAAAAATATGGTTCCTAACTTTTAAAAGAGAAAAATGTAGGAAGGCTTTTTGAGTGAATTTCTGCCCTGATTTATATCCTACTGAATATAATAAGGTTGGGTAGGAAGTAGGTCAGGATGCAATTTATGAGAACCTTTAAACTAAACCTGAGGAGAGAGAGACAGCTCAATAGCTGCACCTCATATGGAGTGTTGTTTGTTGTAAGTACATAATTTTGCTACGTCCGAATCTCTAAGTCCCTTCTGAAAGAAAAGGGAATTCTGCTGAACTGTGAAGATTGTAATTTTGACTTACTTAACATTAGTCTAAAGGACATAGTTGGCAGCAAATGGGGTGGGTTCCTTTAACAGCCCTTCAGTGACAAGCACGGAAAGTGAATGCAGCAGGTAAGGTAATTAGATTCAATTGCTATGTGAATTATGTGTCTGTTACACTGAAAACTGATTTAAATTGTATACAGAAAGATTGGTAGAGTGGTCTTCTCTTGAGATTGGCAATAAAATTCACACTTTCAACAGCTGAAATAAATTACAAGCAAGTCTTGTTGCTTACCATATTAGTATCTTTTTTATGAAACCTCAACTACATATGTTAAATTATAATTTCTCTGCTGGGCAGGGTTTGAGTTGTTACTGAAAAAGAAACAGTAATTCAGTTTGACACCTGTGCCTTAAATGGGCTGGGTCCTATGTACCTAAGGGACCATCTTTTCTCTTATGCTCCATGGTAATCCTCTAGGTCAGTTGAGAGCAATCTCCTACAACTACTAGCACTATGCCAAGTCTGTCTGGTGAAAATGCATGGGACCTCGTTCTCCACAGTTGCTCTGCAGCTCTGGAATTCCCCCATTTTCAGGTCCACCAGTGTCCAAGCCTGCCCATTTTTCAGAAACACTGCAAGACCTTCTTATTTAGGCAGTCATTTACCAAACAGAATTAGGATGAGTTGTTGTTCAGGGAGGTCTCTGTTTTATCTTCATGTTCTAGTTGCCTTCTAAATTATTTTGGTCCTCTTTTTGTTCTCTTCTTTTTAAGTTACTCCTTTTTTCTTATTGCAAGTTTCCCTGAGCTTTTGTTGGGTAGGTTGGCATACAAATAAATACATAAATATGTTATGTAGCCTACAGGGCTATGTAGAGAAAATGCAGTTAATGTTCTGTGCATGTAGGGTGGTTTAGGTTATTTATAACACAACCTCAGCAGGGAAATCTGAGGAATTGGGGGATCACACTAGAGACAAAGCAGCCTTAATAGGCTGCCCTGTCATACAATGTGTCTAGTATAGAAATAGGCAGGATGCTTCCAGAGTTGGATTCACACTTCTTTACAGTACTACCATGCACAATTACTGCTTTCTTTGGAAGGGCAGTTTATGTAGGACTGCATAGCCCATATTCCAGGGCTGGGGGTATACAGACACCACCTGGAAAAATAGGCTTCTTCAGAGCAGTGCTTCTCAAACCCTGGGTTGCAACCTAAAAGTGGGTCACAAGAATATTTCAAAGGGTTGTGAGCAAGTCACAGAAAAATGTGGGAAAGCGTGGGTTCCCCTTGCAGTCTGGCAGCCTTCCAACCTGCAAGGGGCTGCTTGGGGTGACTGGAGGTGGCAGGTGTGTGTGCATCTGTGTGCATGCACACATACACACACATGTGGCTGGCATACAACCAGGCAGGAGGGTGGGAGCAGCCCCAGCAGCTGCATGCAGGTGGACTTGTGGCTTGTCCTGGCGTATACAGGGTGGGGAGGGGTGCAGAAGGTGGGAAGAAGGTGGCCGTGTGACAAGGCTGAGGTGGGGGGGTTCCTGCCCCTGCAGTGGTGGGGGGGAAGGGGGAGCTGCAAGGCTGGGCTGGTGGCACCGGGGCTGGTGCCCATGGTCACAGGGGCAGGGCGGCTGGGAGACTCTACTCGGGGTGGGAGGGACCGTGACCAGTCTACCTGGTATGGTGCGAGAGCCCCAGACCAGGGTGTTGGGGTGCCACAGGTCACTCTTCCTCCAGCCCATGGCGAGACCGGACTTGCTACGCTGCTGCCTCATTAGCTGGAGCCACTGTGCAGGGACAGTTGCAGGTCCCCTCTGGCTTGGCCGGGGGGGCGGGGCAGGGGGCTGCAGGTTAGGAGTGAGGAGCACCAGCTTGGCCTGGAAGGGCAGGGGCCATGGGTCAGGCACCGGCAGGTCAGTGGGGTGTGGGTTAGGACAGGCCATCGATCTTTGCAAGTGGGTCCCAATATGAAGAAGGTTGAGAACCACTGCTCCAAAGTACTAGTTTTACATGCTACCCACTTTCCTTCCCCTTTTCTTTAGAGTTCTGATGTTAGGAACTGAGATGGCTCAGGAATGAATATTTCTTACAGCATTGGGACAATTGAAATAGACTCTGTTATCCAGAAGGTTCCTTGGGTTGTAATGAGTGGGTGGCCTTTTTATTTTTATTTATTTTTAAAGCCTACTTTTAAAAAATGAATAGTAAATTAAGCTGAAGTGTGGGCTGTTACCTAACTTAGCTGGTGGAGTATCTGGCACTGTTTGGAGTGAAAATCACTACCATCTGATGGCTGTAAAAGGACCACGTGTTCTGGTTTACTAAAAGATTCCTGGCTTATCATATGATGTTCCAGGGTCCTGAAACCTTTTGATACATTTGAAGCATCCTAAATTTTATTTTATCAATTAAAATAGGAGTTTTGTAATACCTATAAAATAATTATTCGAGTCTTATTGCTCTACTGAGTGGAATCTATAATATTTGTAAGGAACAAAAAGTCCAGTGGAATAAAGGTTTAGTGTGGTAAACAGTATTTGAAATGAGGAATTAAATGAAAATCAACTCTAGTAAAAAAAAATTTTAATGCTAACAATATGCTTTCAATTTTTCATGAAATTTTAAAATATGTATGTGTTGCTATTGCATTAGAAGCTGGCACTAGCAGTACTGCATTAAATGTTAAATGTACTTTTTGTCTCACGCATGACGATTTTCTAATGACAAAAATGGTCACCACAAAAGTGTTCCAGTTTTGGATTTTGAAAGTATGGTTAGCTCTCCTCTGAAATGTATTGCTGAGCTCAGTCCTGTTTCTGCTGGAAGGTGGATCTTTCAAGCTGCACCCCAGTTAACAAGAGTCAGTACAAGTGCCAGCACGAGCAGATGAACTCAAGACAGAACTGGCAACAAGATTATGCATTTTTTGGTCTGCCTTGGAAATGTTAGTTGAACAGTGTGAATGAAATATGTATTAATGGAGTGCTTTTACCAGTGCCTTTTTGAGCACTCAACTTATTTTAAGACAAAAAAATCACTTGTGTATAAAAACAGTTGATTTTATCTGGTTTCTTCCTCCTTTTAAGCATGTTTGGAGGTCTACAGTTTCTTTTTTCTTTATTTTTGCCTATTATTGAGGGCCTCATTTGCAATGTCTTCTTGTGACAGAAGGGAGGGATAGGCATAGTTGTGTCCAGAATCTGTGAAATTCTTGCCATTGTGAAAAAGAACTTGCTATCATTATTTTAAGGGACTTTTGTCACTTCTGCAGTCTTTTCCTCCTCCATAGATCATTCAGAGTAGAGGCAAGTGATTTATATTTGAGGAGTAATTAATATTTCTTCACAGAACAACCCCTGGACTGTTGAGGTGATCTCTGTTTCTTGTCTGTGTCATGGCAAAGATGGTTACCACTTTCTGTTGAAATCGAAAGGTAAAGTAGGAAAGCCTACTTTGAGTTTTGATTCAGACAACACACCCATATATAATCCTGTCTATTGATTATGTGTATGTTTATGCTAACATGTATGCAATGGGAGCTGGTTCCTCAGGCACTTCTGAAAATCCCATTAGGTGCTTCTCTGTATCTTTTAGTCCTGAGTATCTGTAAAAATCTGGACCTGGATGACTTGCAGATGCACATGTTTTCATTGCAGACTCATTTCTGGAGCTTTCCCTATTTCCATTGGTTTAATTTTTATACTCGCTGTGTATCAGAAATAGTTTTGCTGAACAGTATGAGGCATGCATCCCAAAATACCAGGTAAAAAATAATAACCTCATTTGCTGTCTGTACACCTCTGTGATTTGAAATCAGTACTGTTTAATACAGGTTGATAGTACATACCCAGTACTGAAAAGTTGAACTTGGGTGATTGATATCAAGCAGATTTTTTGTGCGTTTGTTTTTGGTAAGGATAGTGGTATCTGCTATCTTCAATGTGTATTCATTCTTCCAGTGTTGGTTAAAATGTTTAATGGCTGGGGTGCTTCTCTGAAGATTAATTTACTCAAGCTGCCTAACTGGATGGTGTGTTTTCTATGACATAGGGAATCCAGAACACAGTTGTTTCTCTTGCTGTCCAAGGCTAATTTTTGGTACCATTTTTGCATTAAATATGAACTACATTCTGTTCCATAAACATCACCATATGTACATCACCAGTTGCTATGCAACAATGCTATTTGTGCTTCCAGTCATTTTGTCTTATCTTTGTCATCAGCTATCACAGTTGTAATTTTTTTTGTGGGGGGAGGGAGGACTTGGGGAGATTCTTCGTTTTTGCATATATTTCACTGTGCTGCACTTAGCAAATTTTGACTATACTGTTAAGTCTTATTGGATGACAAATTATGGATTATTTCAGATTAAAATTGTCGTTTCTGAGCCTCCTATAGGCAGGTACCACAGTGCAAGAAAGCAACAGAATTTGAGCCAATTTTGGCTAAAAAATTGGAAGGTGTTTTGTTTAAATATCAGTGCATTCTTCTGAATGTGAGTAAAAAATTAATTTCCTTCCTGGTTTTATAGCCCTACACATTATTTTCTGCAATCAGGTAGCTCAGAAATACTGACTTTAAATTTAACAAAAAATTAGTACAAATAGGAATATATACTGCAAGCATACTATGCCAGGTGGTGGCTCACTGACATACTGCCCTGCCCTGCGAATTCCCAAGCTGCAAACAGTGGCTGCATTTGTGAGGCAGTGCAGGTAGGCTGATTAGCACAGGTGAATACTGGTGCGATCTGCATATCTAGAAGGGTTGAAGTCCCTTTTAAAAGAGGAACAATTCAAGGAAGTAAAGAATCAAGTTATCAAGACCAAACTGTCCAGGTTCTTACATGGCATCTGTCACTGTGGCTTCTGAATTCCTGCTTATAGTGACTTGAATAGGCCAGATTTTTCCTGTGGAAGAAATGCTGTTTATTGGTGAACATTCATAGTACAAAGAATTCCAGCATTAACACCACAAACTGGCTGCCCTAGGGCTCTCTTTCTAAAAGACATTCAGAGTTATGATTGATTCTGTTAGTCTCACCTGCAGTCAGCAAAAAGCTATACCTGTTAACATCTTTCCTGTTTAGTTCTGAGACGGTCTGTCACCTCTTAAGACTCTCCAGCAATGACTCCAAGCTTTCTGAATTGTAGCCTTCCCTACCCTTGTCTTTTACCATGTCAGTTAGATCTCTCTCATTCTCTCCTCCCAACTTTTTCTCCACGCTGTTCCCTTTGTGGAAGTCCTTTCCTGAACTGGTATGGGAAGTTACATCTGTAGCAGAGATTCTTAATTGTGTACCCACCGAAATTAATATTCACAACTTGTGCTTTGTGTTTGATATTCTAAGAAAACTAGAGATGACATTTTTATTTAAAATGTATTAGATTCAGAGAACTATGTCATGAAGGCAGTGCTGCTAACATCTCTATTTAAATTTAAGTGTCCAGCAAAATCTTAATTTTTCAAATGTTGTCTTATGTCCTTATTTCCAGTCTAACTGGACTGTTTGGTTATTAGATTTTTGACGTAAATGTTGTTGCTGAACAAAAGAACTTCCAATTTTTCAAAAGAATTGCTACCTTATTCAAAGCTTGCGTGTTTCTTGATGCACATCTCACCCCCCCACCCCCTCCTCCTGACGCTTTGAGGTGCCTGTATCCTTACGATCTTAGCCTTTATATATCTTATGGATTGACTGTGGAGCACTAGCAGCAGGAAAAGAAATAGTATTGGCAACTGCCTGATCAAAAGAACTAGGAGCAGCAGTAGTTTTTCTGTTCTCTTTCTCGTTATTGCAGATTCCAAAATATTTGCAATATCAGAGATTCAAAATATGCTTTTCGAACTAGCTTAAGTACAGGTTGCATTTTGACAGGTGATATGATCACACACATTATTGTGACATGCAGTCCATAACAAATTGCAGCTGCTAACATAGTCTTCCTTGTTCAATAAAATAGGGGTGATATTTACTTATCTGCATTGTATTGATATTGTGATTATTTATGCATGTTTATATAATAGCTTGAGTTCAGTTTGCTGTCGGGGTAAGATACTAATTTGTTCTAATTTTGTTATTTGTAGCTAGAGTGTCTAGAACCTTGGATAAGCAGGCCTTTTAATTCTTGCATAATTTTGCCTAAGAGACTTTAAGGTTGTAAAGTGCAAATTAACCAAAGTGCTGGTTCCTTCAATGTTTTTGTGAAGTTCTTCTTTTAGAAAAGTGTTCTCCCTCTCCCTTTTCCATAAGAATGCTTATGAAAAACATATGTCCTGATTAAAACAAATTGCCTAATTTATAATAATGATGAACATTTTTGTAAGACTTGGTTTCTAATTCAACTTTTGCTGCTGAGGGTAAATTCTGTAGTATCGGTATACTGCAGGCAAACATTCTCCTCCCATTGGTAGAACTAGTTATCCCCTTATCTAGAATCTGTGACATCTCTAAAAATGTTGCATACCTGAAATTTGTGACCTTTTTTATACAGTTAACTGAATAGCAAATATGGTGGTTGAGAAACAGCTTGTAGTGCAGCTTTCTTGAAAATGTTGGGGGTTTTGGATATTAAAATGATCAAATAGCTTTCTACAATGACTTACTATTTTGCAATCCAGTTAGGGATAACTATTCATGGTATGTCCATATAGGTCTTCAATATTTTTTGAGCTTTCAGACATGGTGGCAAATAAGTTGCAACTAAATTATGGTATTGCTTTAATGTATGTGTACGGTCATATATCATTTATGTTAAAAGGAACTTACGAACAGGAAAAGTCATACTTTTATGCATGAGACTGGCAAGAAGCAGTTTCCAAAAAAGGTTTTGTTGAGAGACTGTTTTTCTAGTTCTGTTACTCCTCAGTTTCTCAGTGCTTAGAAATGCTAAATAATAAAACCAGATGAACTAAAAAATTGTGCTCTAAGCTATCTCAATAATACACTCTTTGCTGTAAGTAAATGATCTGTAATGATGGCTAGGGCATGTCTGTTGAATTGAGTAGCTAAGGACAAATACCTCTTATTGCTGTGACAGTATTTCTTATTTTTATATAGACTATTTATTACTCAGTCCTGGAAGATGCTTGAGGGAACTGAGGACAAGGGAAATAATTCAGTCAGTTTTCAGGCTGCAGTGCTTTTATGCAGGTAGAAATATATCTTTACAGAATTAGAGTAATTTAAGGCTCGATACAGTCAAATACGTTCACTTTTGTCTCTTGCAAGACTGTGGATTTGTGGTCTGTGACAAACAGATGAGCGGATAGAGAATTGGACTGGGAGTCTGGGGACATGTGTTCTGTTCCATGTTCTGCTTTGGACCTGCCTGGTAACTTTTTCAGCAAGTCTCTTAAATGTTCTGCTGCTTCTTCCTCTTGCTTTGTTTATTTTGATTGTAAGCTTTGTGAAGCAGATACTCTTGTTGTGCATATATACTGTATGTATCATTGCAAAGCCTGACATACAGAAAATCAGACAGCCATGGAAGCCTACAGTAAATCCAGAGAATTTATATCCAGGTTGTTCACACCTTGCTTAGTTTGCATTGGATGGCTGAATTAAAGTCAGAGCTGCATCCTTTGAAGTAAAAGCCGCAGCAAACAACTGGAGAACCTCAGCGGTCCCATGCAGGTGTTTGCTGCAGCTCTACATACCATACCCCTGGCTAGTTGGCAAACCTTCATCTTTGCAGGTGGATTAGGAAACTAACTCTGTGAAGGATCCCATATCTACTGATGTTAAATTAACACATTTGTAGGTAGTACTAAACTGAAAAAAGCTGGAACAGACTGTTCTTAGATATGATTGCCTCATACTAATTAGCGCACACTCTCAGCACTCATGTTCTTGGCCTTTTTAAACTGTCTGCAGCAGGACAATACACTTCTACAAACTATAAGCAAACTTAAATTGGTTTAGATGCCCCACTCTACAAACTGCATCAAGGCAAGCTTTAAGAAGAACTGCCTTTTTCCTTTTCCTTGAAAATTAGGTGAGTTCGGCTAGTGAAGTATAAGGCTGCTATTAGTTCAACTACTGATTCCACATGGTCAGATGCCTGAACCAATGGAAGACCCTATGAGCTGATGGACTGGGGTTCTTCTGTGTAGAATCTGTTATATGCCTGAGCCCCAAATGACTCTTGTTGTCTTCTATGAGAACAGCCCCTTTAGAAACGTAGATATTAAGCTTTAAGAAAGTGACACCCATAGCTATCCTTTTCTTTATGCTTTTTTTTTTCCTTTTTGCCTTTTTAAAGTCGCTTTTAGATGCAATTTTTGTTGTATTCCAAGATAACTGAAATATTATTGACCTTGTTTTACAGAATGCCAGCCAGAAGAAAAATCTGAGAGCAATGCTGGTGAGTGTTGAATACGACTCCTTTGTTACACTTGAGAAGTGATTTACATCTACAAAGCAGGGCTATCAAACCATTAAAAAATGTGATTGTGATTAGTTGTGCGATTTTAAAAAATTAATCACAGTTAATTGCAATTTTAATTGCACAGCTAAAAACTCAAAACAATGTGCAGAAAAACTCAAAATTATGCAGGTACTTTGTATGGTTGGGGGGTAGGTGCAGGGTGTGGAGGGTGGGGGGTGTATGTGTGGGGTTTGGAGCCTGAGGAGGGTGGGTCCCCGCACTCCCTGGCAGGATGCAAGGTACTGTGGGTCAGGAGTGAGGGACAGCAGTGAGGCTGGGAAGGCTGTGACTTGGGAGTGAAGGGCACATGCACATGCACACGCACAGACTGGGGCGGGTTATGGGACGGAGCAGCGGGAGGCTTGTCCAGGGATGTGGGGGAACATGTCTTCCTCCCCTGGGGGTGAGGAATTGGGGCACATGCCCCCGATTTGTGTGTGAGGGAGAGGTGGGTTGTCCACTGCAGGCTGAGGCTCTGCGCCCTGCTGCTTTTGCCTCAGGAGCTGCGGTATGCCATGTTGGGCCTCCTGCAGCTGGGCAGGCAGGGAATGCAAGTGTGGCCAGTGTGCGACTTCCAGGGCAAAGGCAGCAGGGCGCAGAGCCTTAGCCCATAACGGGCAGCCCACCTCTGCTGCATATACAAATCAGCGAGTAGGTGCCCCACATGCCTCCCCCAGGAATGTGCACAGTGGTGGGGAGGCATGTTCCCCCATGCCCCTGGATGAACCTCCCAGGGCCCCATTCACCCCAGCCCTGCCCCACTCCTTCCCTCACTGCGGGGGTCTTGATGTGCCCCCCCCCCTCCTTCCCTCTCCCCCTGCCTCTCCCCCTCCACAGACTTACTGGCACAGTAAACATGCCAGTACACGCAGCCTGCAGGCTGCAGCTGCTCGTGTGTCTGTGTGTCTGCGTACATTCCCCCCACTCCTGCTGCAGCTACGTGGAGCCTGTCCCCGGGCTGCCTTGTGGTCCTCTGTGCTGCCACTGCTGCCCTGCTGCGCAGCCCAGAGATGGCGGAATGGAGCCTGGTCTCGGGCTCCAAAACCATGTGCGCGATTAACTGTGATTAAAATAATGCAAAAACTGATTAATGCATTAAACGCTCACATTAACTGTGATTAATTGAAAGCCCTACTACAAAATTATCTTTATTTTTGCTTTTTCAAGTTTAGTTTTAATTTGCCTTTTATTTTAAAGATTTGTTCATGGTTCTTTGAGGATAGAGCAACATAAAACTGAAAAATCGCTTAATAAACTGATTCACTGTTACAATGAGAAATTTAAATTATTCATAGGTTTTATTAAAAATAAAAAATGAACAAGGAGAGGAAGAATAGTAAACCTTAAAGAAAGAGAGATACATTCTAAGGATTACTATGTCTTATTTGAGTACTTTTGTTCTGTTTTGTAGGCTTATTGGTTCAGTTAGTTTAAGTTTGTATCTCTTGACCAGAAGGTAATTGTTCTGCTTGATTTCCAAAATATATGATATTTAGTTTTACAAATTAACAGATAAGAAAGGTTGTATTGTGTTTAATTCAATTTTGTGTATATAATGGCTGTGCAAAGCATGTAGCTGTTGTTGAGGAGTTGTGAAAAGGCAAAAATGATTCTAGATTGGCAATGAGGTAGTTGGTCCAAAATAGCTTATTGAAGACAGTAAAAGATCAGCACTGATGTTACAATCAGTTTAGATTAGTGGAGCACACATTAATGATTTTTGCTAAATAAAACTACAAGGAAAAGAATCTTAGGATAAGACATGTCAAGCAGTTATTAGCATGTATTTATGTTGCATGTTAAAACGAAGTGCAAAGAGATACGTTTAGAGGGAAAGGTGTAGGGGTGCACCGAAAGAGATTTTTTGGGCTGATAATGATAGCTGATATTTAAGGAGGCATATCAGCTGATACTGATATGATTTCCCATACAGCTGCCACCAGCTGGTATGTCTGGTATGGTGGATGGGAAGGAGGGAGGGAAGGTGCGTTGGGCGGGGTGGGAGGCAGGTCAATGCCCCTGCGGTGAGGGAGGGGGCAGGGGCAGGCACTGCCCAGGTGGGGGTCAGAGCCATGGTTTGTGTGGGGGCAGCAGCTCCTGGCACTGCTTGCACCCTGGGAGGGCACGGGGCAGGGGGGGGTGCCCCTTGGATCTGTGTGGGGCAGGGCAGGCTGCAGCCAGGGCTGTGCTCTTCTCAGTGGGGGCTGGGCTCGGAGTGGGTGCCAATGGCACTGGGAGGATCCTGCATCCACCCCAAATTTTGCCACCGCTCTGTTCCCAGCCCCACCACTGCCAGATGCCTGGCACAGCCCTGACTCAACACCCCACCTCCATCCACGCACTGGGAAGATCAGGGGCTGTGTTGGGTGGCTGGTGGCAGCAGCACTGGGTGGGAGTGGTGGCAAAATTTGGGGTGGATGCAGTATCCTCCCAGTGCCACCGGCACCTGCTCCGAGCCCAGTCCCTGCCGAGAAGAGCCCTGCACAGCTCCGGCTGCAGTCCACCCCGCCCCGTGCAGATCCAGGGAGCACATGACCCCTGCTCCCACCATGCCCTCCTGGGGCACAAGCAGTGGCAGGAGCTGCCTCCTCCATGCCCCACCCCATGAGCCACGGCTCTGCCCCCCCGCCCCGCCTGAGCAGCACCTGCCCCTTCCCTCACTGTGCGGGGCACTGATCTTCTGCGCCCCCATGCCCCTTCCCTCCCCTTGCACCACACTGGACTTACCAGCTGGAGGCAGCTCTTCACACTGCCGGCTGTGCTTCTCACTGCCCGAGTGCTGTGCTTCGGCTGCACGCAGCACAGGCATTTATCGGCCCCATCGGACCGATATCCAATACGGCCAGTTTTCTTTATATTGGTACCGATCCAATATCAGACTGATGTATCGGTGTACCTCTAAAAAGGTGGGCTCCTCATTCAATTTCTACTTCTAAGGAACTATTTGAATCACTTTTCATTGCTACTGGAAAGTTCTGTATATAAAGACAGTTTTTTTCCCTAGTTGTAGGATATATATATAGTTCATATGAGAGCTATAGTTGAAACAGTACAGTATTTGTGCATTTACTAAAAGGTAGAGTAATGTAGCAGAAATGAAGGTGCATGTTTCAGTTAGCTCTGATTTACTCCCAAAAAATGGATTGCCAAGAAATGAACTCTTGTAATGATTTTATTAAATTCACTACATGCTTGTATAGGGTTTATGTTGCTGGAGTTTCCAAATGGTCACATAATATCATGATTATGGTACGCTGAATGTTGTTTAGTTTTAAAAAATACTGTTAATTTTAAAAAAAGTTTCTGGCCCATAACAGCTACAACTTCAGTGCATTAAAACTGGAGAATGATTTATTTCACATACAAAGTACGGTAAAAGTTCTATTATCTGGCAAACCTCGGGAATGGGGGATTCCAGTTCATCAAATGTGTATTGTCTGGTGCACTCCCCAGCATCAGTGTGCTGGGGGACAGGGAGGGGCGCCCTGCACAGGCTGCTTTGCCCTGCTCAGGCTGCTTGTCCCTGGGCTGTGTGCTGAAGAAGTGGCAAGAACTCTGCTTGCAGTGGCAGCGAAACCCAGAAGTGGTACTTCCGGTTTCGCTTTTGCCGCATCCCTCGGATGCCGATTAATAGTTTTCCGGCTAATAAAGTGCTGGTTAACGCAGCTTTTGCTGTATATATTTACAAAAAGAAGTAAATGGGTATTAATGACAGTACTTGAGAACTTGGGGAAGAAGGTTTCGGGACTCCGTTAAAATACCTCTCCATAGTTTGTTATGTCTTCTAAGAGCAAGCGTTGCTTATGATGTATACACATTAAGTACAAGATGGCGTATGGTGGCGTTTAGTAACGGACAGGATTTGCAATGGATTTGGAAAGATTGGTTTCTTCCTTTTTTCCTTGGAAACTACTATAACCTCAAGACCAATATTAACTGTTCAGAATGATTCATCGGAATATAGTTGTTCACACATCTCCTTAATGTTATATAGATCTCTTCTTAGTGTTCTAATATTTGACATTTATTTGCATCATATCTTAGTTTTAAAGGCTGCTGAAAGAGTGTGTATATCCATTTGGTGTCTGGGTATGGCTGATACTTTGTATTGGAGGGGATTTGATTTCTTTCTGCAGTGAGCTGATTAAAATGCTTTTTGTTAAGGTAGACTGACTATATCAAAAGAATTCTGACTAGTGCTTAGAAATATTTTAGTTTAGAAGGGACTTGTATGAAATCCAAAGTGTGTTTCTAGTTGGAAATTTCAGAGGATTGCTTGTTAAAGCATATTCATTCTAATTGCTGTTTTACTCTTGTATTTTTAACTGACACGATTTCACTTCTGTGAAAGATGAGTTGCTGGAGGTGAATATTTTCAACTACATGAGACCCAAGATTCACTGCTTTCAGATGCTATATGTAAACTGGTTCTTGAGAAAATAACTGCCCAAATAGTTCAGAAATGTAGTGTTTGGTGTGTTCTCTAATGTTATTGTAGGTGTTTTTCTTAGCTCTATTGCAGTCAGATTAGGAGGAAAGAAAAACATATTTCATGCTTCTGCAGTTCGTACCTCTTGTTTTTATTGTCTCTGTCAACACGAGTGCCTTGTGTGACTTGCTCCTGATAACCACATGCTTACACTGTCAACCAGGGCAATAGATTTTAGAAAAGCCCACTATGCGTTTGTTGTGCCTTGTTGTTTGTATTATGGTAATGCTGAAATGCCTAAATTAGGGATGGGAGCCTCATTATACTAGGCATTGGTAGGCAATTTAATGAAAAGATGTTCCATACCCAAAGAGCCAGAGAGCTGATGGATCAGACAAATTGATGGGGGTGGTGAGAGCTAAAGCTCTAAATGCTAACTCTAGGAATTGGCTATACCACTGTTTTAAAGAGAACTCTTCTCAATGACCTATTTATTTGGTTAACATTTATTTCACCAAGAAATCATGGCATTAACACAACGTTTACAAACTGCATTTTGAGTAATTCAACTTATTATAGTTTCATAGTTTTAGGGTCGGAAGGGACCTAATAGATCTTCTAGCCCGACCCCCCGCCAGGGCGGGAGAACAACAAAAGAACCCTAAACAAAAAACGGGACTCAAATGAGTCCAGCCAGGTAGGTATCCAGCCTCTTCTTAAAGATCCCCAGGGTAGGGGCCAGCACCACCTCCCTTGGAAGTTGGTTCCAGCTCCTAGCCGCCCTAACTGTGAAGTAGTTTTTTCGGATGTCCAATCTGTACCTCCTCTCCATCAACTTGTGCCCATTACTCCTTGTTATGCCAGCGGGGGCTAGGGGAAACAGCGTCTCTCCCAAACCCTTCTGGTTCCCCCTAGTGAGTTTATAGACGGTCACCAGGTCCCCCCTCAGCCTTCTCTTGTGGAGGCTGAATAGGTTCAGGTCCCGCAGTCTCTCACTGTAGGGTCTGCCCTGTTGTCCCCGGATCATGCGGGTGGCCCTCCTCTGGACCCTCTCCATGTTGTCCACATCCCTCCTGAAATGGGGCGCACAGAACTGGACACAATACTCCAGCTGCGGCCTGACCAGCGTCGCATAGAGGGGGAGGATCACCTCCCTGGCTCTACTCGAGATGCACCTGTGGATGCACGACAAGGTCCGGTTAGCCCTGCCAACCATGACCTCGCATTGTCGGCCCATGTTCATCTTGGAGTCAATAATGACACCAAGATCCCTTTCCGCCTCCGTGCTCTCAAGTAGGGAGTTCCCCATCGTATAAGTGTGCTGCTGGTTCCTACTACCCAAGTGCAGCACCCTGCACTTGTCCGTATTGAAACACATCCTGTTCCTGTTTGCCCACCCCTGTAACCTATCCAGATCCTTCTGCAATCTCTCTCTCCCTGCTAGCGTGCTCACCTCCCCCCAAATTTTGGTGTCATCAGCGAATTTAAACAGGTTGCTTTCCACCCCAACATCAAGATCGCTGATGAAGAAATTGAACAGCGCAGGCCCCAGGACCGAGCCCTGGGGGACTCCACTACCCACCTCCCCCCAAGTCGAGTATGATCCATCCACCACCACCCTCTGAGTGCGACCCTTCAGCCAATCTGCAATCCATCTGACTGTGTAGGCATCTATGCCACAGTCGCCTAGTTTATTAATTAGGATGGGGTGAGAGACGGTGTCAAAGGCCTTGCTGAAGTCCAGAAAGACTACATCCACCGCGACACCTGCGTCCATGGCCTTTGTGACCTGATCATAAAAGGCAATCAGGTTGGTCTGACATGATCTCCCCCTAATAAATCCATGCTGATTGCCCCTGAGCATCATTTCTGATGCCGGCCCATCACAAATGTGCTCCTTGATGATCTTCTCAAAGAGCTTCCCCAGGATTGAGGTAAGACTGACGGGCCTATAATTGCCCGGGTCCTCCCTTTTCCCTTTTTTGAAGATGGGGACCACATTAGCTACCTTCCAATCGTCTGGCACCTGGCCCAAGCACCACGATCGCTCGTAGAGCCGTGCCAGGGGCCCTGCAATAACCCCAGCTAGCTCCCTCAGCACCCTGGGGTGGAGAGCATCCAGACCCGCTGACTTGAACGCGTCCAGCCCCTCCAGAAGCTCTCTAACCCGGTCCTCCCCAACCTGAGGTCTGAAGGCGATCCCCTCGCGTCCGGCTTCTATCACAGCAGGGAAGTCCCGGTCCCTGCACAAGAAAACTTGTATAGTAGAGAAGTGGTTCACCATGTTAGTCTGAAGTCACATAGAAGGTGGGGCAGGGTGGCATCCTTGGAGATTAACTTGTTCAGAGAAGCAAGAGCTTTTGTAGGTGACAGTGTGCATTCATAGCATCTGGTCAAGTAGGCTGTCGCCTACAAAAGGTCCTGCCTCCGTGAATCAGTCTCAACACCTGCTCTGAGATGCCACTGTGCCCTATCTTCAACTTATGTAGTTTGCTTATTTTCCTTGCACCTTTTACTTTGTCTTGATTTAGCCATAGGGACATGATCTTGTTAATGCTTAAAACTAGAGCTGCACCAATTTTTATCGGTGCTGATACAAAGGAAAATTGATTGGATCGGCAATTGGCTTTTTCTGGCTGTTGTGGCTGATAATGTCACTGTCATGATATGGCCACCCCAGGGATGGCCATCATGTCCCTAGGGCACTGTGACTGTGCCGACTCCACCTGATGGGCACCTATTAATCTCGCCTACCACATCTTTGCTGGTATAAATGATGAATTGGGTGGCTGCCCTCGAGTTGCTGCTTGGTCACAGTCCTGACAACTAACCCCTGCTGGCCTCAGCCTTGGGGCTTACATGTGCCCAGGGCCCTGCCTCCTTCTGGTCAGCTGACCGGGTGCAGGTGCAGGCCAATTCCCCTATTAGCCTGCTGCCCAGGCACCCCACAGTGTGGAGCTCTGTGTAGCTCCTCAGCAATCTAGCAAGGCAGTTCCTGCCCTTAAAGGAGCAGGCAAACCTTAGTGCTCTGCAACAGTCACCGATAAATGCCTCATGCATGTGCACAGCTGCAGCATGCACACAGCCAGGAATGCAGCTGGCTAGTATAGTAAAGAAGGTCTGAGAACAAAAAGAAACATGGTTTAGCTTCTTCACTTCCTAAGCATCATCCAGTGCATGAGAGAGGTTGTATGAAATGTGTGGCTATGTAATTAGACTGTGATGTGCTTATGCAAGGGAATTAAGGGATCATGGGCAACTTTAATTCTGGCGTTGCTTAAATTTGGAGTGTGTAATATTCTTTAATATTATTTTCACATCTGTGTATGTACATATCCAGTACATTCCAAAGAAATTTAGGTAAAAAATAACATTATTTCCTTCCTGTGGAGTAGAATCCACAGGAAGGAAATAAGGGTATGTTCATTCATTCATTGTATATTTACCTGTTTGCTGAGATATCGAGCAAAAGGAGGTAATTATTTGATGTACTTTGGGCAGTACAGCTCGCATGGGGCGGTGGGCAGCGGTGGCTGCCATGTGCAAGCTCCAGCCCCCCCAACTTGCATCCAGCCAGCACCTGTGTGGCCCACAGAGGGATGCCACTGCCCTCACGCCACCCCTTGGCCCTGATCTTGGGAGGTGGCGGTGCAGGGTGGTGGTGCTCTGTCCCCACCCCCGCACGTGTATCCCCTAGCATTGTTCCAGGTACCCCTGGGGGTACACGTATCCCCAGTTGACACCCCCTGTGTTAGAGGATGGTTTCAGGCTGGATGTAAGGAAGAACTTCTTTATGGTAAGGGTGACCAGAATCTGGAATAGACTTCCCAAGGAGGTGATGCAGGTCCCCAACCTTGGAAGTTTTCAAAAGGAGACTGGATGGACACCTTGTTGGGATGATTTGATCTCAGCAATATTCCTGCCCAGAGCAGGGGGCTTGGACTTGATTTTGCAAGGTCCCTTCCAGCCCATAATTTCTATGTTTATAACAGTAGGTATGTGTAGTCTTTGGAAGAAGCAGGAAATAGTCCTAGTAAAACAGCAGTAAGAATATGCATTAGTGCAGGCCAGTACTGAGCAAAGATATACATGTATAGGGACAGATCCAGGGTGGATATAAAGGTGCAGTTACACCTCCCTTTGATTCCTGCTTCATCCAGGCTTTAAAATGCTGTTGGGAAGGGCAGTGGCATTTCTATTCAGGCAGTGCTAACAGAGCCAATTGACTTCATGGCTCATTATCCTCTACCTGATTCTACTCCACAGGAATTAATGACCCTCTCTCCTTTTTAATGGTCTCAATATTCCACGATTTAAACTAACCTTTCTTCTCTAATTTTGCTGTCTGCTAGTCATTCCTGGTACTGTCTCCCTTCTATTTCACCTCATCTGCAGACATGTTTTAGCTCTTGGTAAAAACCTTAGCTCAGGTGTTTGTAATATTATCTCAGGTGTAAAAATGACTGATGGTGAAGTATTGGAGGCACTGTCAAGATACGAAGACTAGATTTCGTTTTATGAATCTGAGGAAGAGATATATATTTAACTACAATGATTTACAGGACTAATGAAACAGTATCTTTTGACTATTTTTTGCTTAGTTCATTGTGGTTTTTAAACTTAATATATTATGTAGTGAAGAGTTTCTGAGCCTAGGTATGTCCTGGATTCCCAGTGAGTAAAATGCAGTCGACTACCCTGGAAATGTTCAAGAGGAGTCTAGACGGTCACTTTGCTGGGGTCACCTGAACCCAGTTGTATTTCCTGCCTGGTTCAGGGGGCTGGAACCAATGATCTTCCAAGATCCCTTCCAGCCTTACAATCTATTAAGTAGTGCATATTCCAATAATTGCATGTGTTTTTGGTTTGCTCTTAAACTGAATGATATAGCATTAGGCCCCTAGCATATACGTAAAGTTTGTAATTTCTCTTTAGCTGGAAACTAACTGGTAACTCTTCACCTCCCTCCCCCCTTTTCAAAATACTAGATCCGCTCTCATACATACATGTATATAATTTTGTTGTTAGTGTCCAACTATCTATTATGGTGTACTATGAATATGTTGGTATATGTTCCTAACAGCATTGACATGTTTTCAGCTTGCAGTGATACTCTTTCATTAGAAACTATTACGTATCTTTCTTGAGTAAGTATAGATACTGACCCTGGGTCTGTGTTCTCTGAACTAAGAGCAAAACCTTGTTGCGGGGAAAGGTGACCTTCAATGCTATGCTTGTATTCCTTGTCTCTTCAGACATGTCAGAGCCTAGGTAATTGAGACAGTAGACTAAAACAGTGGCAGCCAACCTTTTTGACAGGATGCCACATATTAGTCCTGCCCCTTTTCTGAGTGCCATTCTGATCCCCTTCCCCTGTCTTATTGTCTGCTCTGCTTTCTGCTCCCTGCCTTGTGTTTCATGTACAGTCGGCTGCTCTGGTGTCCATTCCCTGCTTCAGCCTTGTGCACCCTGTACAACCTCCTACTCTGTTTTCTGCTTCCTACCCTATCTGTCACTGTACTGCCCATTCCCTTCCTGGTATGTTGCGTGTTGCACACAGAGGCTGCTCATGTACTTGTGGCACACGTGCTGCAGGTTGGCCACTGCTGGATTAAACCAAAGTACATTCCTGGCTTGAGTTAGAGTAGGGTTGTAAAAGGTAGTGCCTGCAGAGCCCTGTTATCCAGCTGGCTGTGCTGCCCGTGGGTCTCGGACTGGACCTGTGTGCCACCTGCAGCACATGGACCAGATTGACCAGCTTGCCCTAGTCCCTTGCATTGCATGCGACCCGTGGGGCCGGTTGGGGAGCACGCACTAACCTGTGGGACTTGATAAGTTTGATACCGCCATGTTGGAGAGCTTTTTCTCTTTTGCTGACTCCTGGAAAGAGCAAGAATCCCTGGTCTGAGCATCATGTTGCAAATTCTGACTCCACAGATCAGGTTGTCATCTTCTGACCATCACTGCTTTAGGTGGGATAATAGGAAGATAAGCCTACTCACCTCCATTTTTCCCTATGTGTAACACATTTGAAACCAGATTAAAGAGTCTATTTATTTTTCTCCTATTATGTAATAATTTTGTCTTGTACCAATTGCTGCTGCCAATCAATCCAGCTGTAAATGGGGTATCTAGCCAGTTGGGTGGGGGACTCAAAGATGGTTGGATATGGTTGAAGCCCCATCACAATACGGCGTGCCCTTGACTGCGGAAACTGATGTGTACTCAAGCTAACCCAGTGGGCTGCTAGGCACTGGTGGACCTTTGACCTGTGAATAAGCCTTTATTATGCCACAGTTTATATCTGAAATAGTTTTAGTTTCTTATTTTAATCATTGCAAAACTCCTTTATTTTTCAACTTTGATGTCTCCTAGACCAGTGATGTGATCACAGAGTTGCATAGCAGACTTGTTCCACCAAGTTTTTCACTTCCCTTCCTTTTCCTTCCCTTTCCCCTTTTTGAAATAGTTGTTGTTTTTTGGGTTTTTTTTAACTATGTAAGCATTTTGCAACAGAATAAAGACTGGTACAATTTGATAGCGATGCTATTTTATAAGAAATGGTTTCTGTTTAAAAAAGGCGTTGGAAGAGTGGGCAATAAATGTAAGATCAAGAACAGGCCCTCTGAAAACATCTTTGGGACAGATGGAAAGGATTTTTTGTTGCTCTTTTATGTGAGGAGGGACAACAATAGACTGTTTCAGAGTTCCACGCTATGTGGCAAAAGCATGTCTTTTTTTTTTTTATGTTGATTTCAGACATAATGGTGGAACTGTTGCTTTAGTTCGCAACACTGAGGGCCTTGGGAAAAATGCTGTTAACCAAAATAGTGCCCGTGAAGGCCTTTTCTTGAATTAGTGATTTTCTGAACTAGACTTGCCGGGCCTCTGAATTATTTTTGATAATGTCATTAGTTTTGGCACTGGGAAATATTACTGATTCCTGTGTAGTATCTGGCACAGGCTTTAAAATGCAATTTCTTCAAGCACCAGAGAGGAAATTAAACTACTAGCTTGAATGTTGCAGTTGCTTATCGAATTTTGGTTTTTTGGATTCTTGCCGCCATAAAGGGAGCAAGCAAAATTAAGTTTTCTTAATTTTTCTATCCTTTGTACGCACTTCTGCTGTTCATATTTTTTTTTCAATGTCTTTTATCACTGTATAGAATTCAGATCCCTTTTTAGGATAACAAGCTGCTTTTTGTGGAACTGCTGTAACAACTTGGTAGTTAGACATTTTATATATTAAAAAATACAATTGTAAATCTTGATATCCCTCTGACTTCCATAGAAAAGTACTTTCTCCCTGAAATTCTGCATATGAAAAGTCAATGGAGATTTTGAGTAGTCTTGAGATGAATCAGGTTGGTTGAGCTGTGGGACTTCAAAAGTACAACTTGGGAAAGTTTTCTGTTGACTCTGTCATTGGATATTTTCAAAAGGCTTGTCTAAGAACTCCAAATTCTTACTTTGTTAGGGTTTAAATTAGAACAGGTACATAGGTGTGTTCAAGAATATTTTTAGCAAGTAATATTTAAGATACCTTAGAGAGAGAGAAATTCAAATCCGGCTCTATCCAGAATTAATAGATTTTTGTGAAACCTCATTAGTGTCTCTAACTTTCCATTCCATGTAGGCTCATACAACCAAATACTAGAGTACTGCAATTGTTATCTACATTTGGGAAAGCAAATGTTTTAAGTACTAGTTAATAAGTATTAGTTAATAAGATGCCTCCATCAGTGAGTGGACAAAGCAAGATAAGGAGCAAGAGTGCACGTTAAGGATGGTATTATTTCAGCCGTGTGTCTGCTGACTTTTTTCAGAGTGGAGTATTTTTAATAGTCCCCTTTTAATATCTTATTTTAAAGCATTAGTGTGCTTAGCTTACCTCATGTTCTAAAGATAATTTAAATGAGTAGCTGCTATTTACAATTATAGTTACTTGAATAATTTTGGGAACCTTTTTGCCTCTGAAGCAGCAGAACAGCTTTAAAAATGAATGCATATGGTTTTAAGTAATGTTACTTTAATGGAATCAATGTTAAACTGCTTCCAGTATATGTAGAAACTGCTTTTTCTAAAATATAGTTTCTTCAGCTGCATGTATTTATTTTTACCCCACACATTTTAGAAAAATTGTAACCTGCAGTGTAGTATATATATAATATACTTTCTTTTGGAAAGTAATTGCACTCCTCCTCAGTATACCTGATTATCCAGGTTCTCCAGTTCATAGGATCATAGAAAATTAGGACTGAAAAAGACCTCAGGAGGTCATCTAGTCCAACCCCCTGCTCAAAGCAGGACCATCCCCAACTAGATCATCCCAGCCAAGGCTTTGTCTAGCCAGGCCTTAAAAACCACCAAGGATGGAGAGTCCACAACCTCTCTGGGTAACCTGTCCCTATGTTTTACTACCCTCCTAGTGAGAAAATTCTTCCTATATGTAACCTAAGCTTCCCTTGCTACAGCTTGAGGCCATTGCTCCTTGTTCTTTCATTTGTGACCATTAAGAACTGTCTAGATCAGGGGTAGGCAATGCTTTTTGGCCAGAGTGCTGAAAAACACCACAATGCTTACCTCAGAAGGTGCCAGGGTGCTGGCATGGCAGAAAAACAAAATGAGGGGAAGGGGTACATGGCAGGATGACCTGCTTGTGTCCCTTGCCCCCCACCCAAAGCCCAAAGGATGGCTTTGGGTGGGGGGCAAGGACTCTTGCCCCCCACCCAAAGCTGCGCTGGACTCTGGAAGCCTGCCATCACCTCTGTGCCAGGAGCAGGGGAGAGACCGGGGCTGCGCTGCCTCAGGCCCCTCACTCACCACCCGCTCTGACGTGTGGGTGCACGCTCTGGTGTGGAGCTGATGCCGGAGCCCAGCACAGCTGTTTGGAGCCTCCCGGCTGCAGCCAGCCCCGGCTCTGTGTAGCTGCTGCCAGCCGAGAGCCCAAGCTGCTCCCCGAAGACGCTGCAAGCCCTGCTGGGAGCAGCCTGGGCTCTGTCGCTGGCAGCAGCTACCCAGAGCGGGGGCCTGGCCGTGGTGTGCCAAGCAAAATGGCCTTGCGTACCATGCTTGGCACGTGTGCCAGGGGTTGCTGACCCCTGGTCTAGATCCATCTTCTTTTGAACCCCCTCCCCCTTTAGGTAGCTGAAGGCTGTTATTAAATCCCTCTTGGTCTTCTCTTCTCTAGTCTAAATAAGTCTAGTTCCCTCAGCCTCTCCTCATAAGTCATGTCCCCCGGCCCCCTCACTATTTTTGTTGCTCTTTGCTGGCCTCTCCAATTTGTCTACATCTTTTCTGTAGTGGGGGGCCCAAAACTGAACACAGTACTCCAGATGTGGTTTCATGAGTGCTGAATTAGAGGAAAACGATCACTTTCCTTGACCTGCTGGCAGTACTCCTACCAGTGCAGCCCAGTATGCCATCAGCCTTCTTGGCAACAAGGGCACACTGTTGGCTCATATTCAGCTTCTTGTCCACTGTAACCCCCAGTTCTTTTTCTGTAGAGCTGCTGCTTAGCCAGTCAGCCCCCAGCCTGTACCAGTGCATGGGATTGTTCTGTCCTAAGTGTAGGACTCTGCACTTGTACTTTTTGAACCTCATGAGATTTCCTTTGGCCCAATCCTCCAATCTGTCTTGGTTACTCTGAATCTTAGCTGTTCTCTCCAACATATCTACTCTTCGCCCCAGGTTGGTGTCATCTGCCAACTTGCTGAGGGTGCACTCTATGCCATCTTCCAGGTTGTTGATGAAGACATTGAACAAAACCAGCCCAAGGGCACGCCACTTATACCAGCTGCCCCTCTGAGCCTGATGCTCCAGCCATTTTTCTATCCAACTTACAGTCCATTCATCCAGCCCATTCTTCCTTAGCTTGCCTGCACGAATGTTGTGGGAGACAGTATCAAAAGCATTGCTAAAGTCAAGGTACACCACATCCACTGCTCTTCCTGCATCCACAGAGCCAGTCATCTCATCATGGAAGACAATCAGTTGATTAGGCTTGGCTTGCCCTTGGTGAATCCATGCTGACTGTTCCTAATCACTACCTTCTCCTCCGCATGCTTAGAAATGAATTCCTTGAGGACCTGCTTCATGATTTTTCCAGGGACTGAGGTGAGGCTGACTGTTCTGTAGATCCCTGGATTCTCCTTCTTCCCTTTCTTAAATATGGGCACTATATTTGCCCTTTTCCAATCATCTGGGACCTCTCCTTAAGGGCTAAACTACCGCAGTTGCCCACTTATTATTGGTTGGAAATGTTGGTTTGTGTGTCTGTTTCAACATCTATAAGACTCCCGTGATGCATTCTAGGCCCATCCTTCAGGATGTTTGAGACCCACTATTACTTCTCTGAAAGTGCAGATGTTTTTCTGGTGATTCATTTGCTCTTGAGTTTTCCTGTTTCACCATTTTTCTCTTCCACCCATCTCAACTTAGCTAACTTAATCTATGACAGAATATTTTGCTGTACTTTGTCTATCAGTATGGTGGGTGCTGACTTTATCGCCTATAATTTCCTTGCCTTTCTGCTCTCCTGGTTTGCTTTTTATGAACCCAAGGCTGATCCCAGTCTCAGTACTTTTTCTGGATGTTTTCCTTTTTTCTGAATAAAAACACCTTGTGACATTACTTTCCTCGGTCTTTTTCTCTTCTGCATTTTCCACATCAGTAATCAAGCACTTACTGTCCTGTTTATCACTGACATTCTCAGTGAAATTTTTACTTTATTCTCTTTGTACTAATTAAAGCAGGTCTCACTGAACACTGTTAAATTGTAATTGTGTTGCTTCCTCCCACTTATGTCCACCTTTGGGCAATACCAACAAGTTTCTCAAAATATTTTTACTTATTTTGAAATCAAATGTGTGGCACTTTTCTATATAAGTTGCTTGTATGCAAATTATGTAAAATGATCCACTGTATTGAAAATAATAAATGCCATTGGATAATGCAAGTGGAGTTTGTATAAGGAAAATGAATTACCCATTTAAAAAAAAAGGAGGTCTTGTCCCAGACTGGTTGAGATTGATGCAGTTGTAATAATTACAGGTGCAAAGTATTAATTTATGTATGACAGAAATGTGTATTACCCATTTTTGAAAAAACTCAGTAGTAAGGTCATGAGATCAAATAGTGGTCACAGGTATTAAAGTTGAAATCAGCTCCTGAAATGTTAATTTCCGCTGTATATTTCATTACAGACTTAAGCCTCAACGGAGAATTGTTATAGAATGCAATTGTCCCATGTCTTAAGTAGCCATGCAGAGAATTAATGGGGCATAGGGGGTGCTCTTCTCTATCCAATGCAGCTAGTTTAAGGCTACCTGAATTGAGCACAGGAGAAGAAGAGGTGTCTGCCATACAAGCAAATGGGTAGAGAACTGTCATTAGCAGAGCTGGTCAGGTGAGAGGGGGAGAGCAGTTGTACCTCTGAATGGGATGGCATGACCTACTTTTCCCACCAGAAGAAGTGGAGAGCAGCAGATAAATTACTGTATTTATTTTAATACAAAATGAGGTTTCCCCTCCCCCAATTGGCATGAGGAATAAAGCCTCTCGTCTTATAATCGCATACAAGGAAATCTCACTAAATACATTGTCTATCATTAAACTGCTGCCAAAAGCAGCATGTGCTTAGCAATGTAAACCAGCTATGAAGCTGACTAAATGCAGCCAACACTGAGTTTGACTATAAAACACATGGACTACATTGGCCAAACATGCTGATGGGAACTTTTTTGGCATTTAAAAAAAAATGGGCAGGTGTTCCCTCCATGGGAAACTGGCACCAAGCCTGGAGGTACTGCAAAACCAAGACAGCACTGGAAGGGCTGGAGCTAGCCCTGACACCCTCCTCTTGTTGCTAAAAAAGGCTTGATCTTAGCCAAAAGACTGAGATGCTAATAGGGAGCTACCACAAGGATAGGTTAGTGAGCTCTTCTGAATAAGCCATATATTAGTGCCCATTAAGCACAGTCACCATCACTGCTGACTCTTTAAATGCCTGGCAAATATCACCAAACAGAATCCCTCTGTCACAACCTCTCAGCCTGGTGCATATAATTAGTAGTATGGCCCTGCTGGACCAGGTTTCCCTATGCCTTATCTGCATATACATTTTTGGAGCATCCCAGGGCTTGTGACAAGAACACCTGGGCTAAGTACAGGCATTCAAAAAGCCTGAGCCTGAGTTCATTCAATCTTTGCAGGTTAGATTGAACCAACATTCACTTTTGATTCCAGAAATGCAGCTACATGCCTGCAGTGGTTCAGGCTAGAAGCTGTGGGGCACTAGAGCGAGCCCTCCCTTCCCTTCAGGCTAGAGGGAAGCTGAGCTGAGAGGTGTGACCAGGCCCCGGCAGGCTGAGTATGACTGGGGAAGGGTTTAAACTCCAACCCTGGCCGTCCCCCCCCCCCCTTGTCTGACATCCTCCACTGCTCCAGCTACAGAGCAGAGGGGTGGGGCCAACCCTGCAAAAAGCATGGGGGACTGTGATTTAACTTGAACCAGGAAAGGGTCTGGGATAGAGTGTGCCCGCCTCCGTTCTGTTATACGCTCCCGCGCCACCTTTGCCCAAGCAGTTGATCTTGCTTGCCAGGGACCCACGTGTGGACCCCAGAGGGTACCTCGGCCATCTTCAGGGAAACCCCCTAACTTTCCTGCCACGACTTTCAATGGATCCTCAGTGGAGGGGGTCCCCTTTGAGGATGTCTCCAGGGCCGTCACGCACCTTGGCGGGTGCTCATGGGGCTCCAACTTCCCCTACACCCCGGCCAAGCACCACCCTTTTGAGACGGGCCTCCAAGTCTATTTTGTGGCTAGCCCCTACTGGTATCTCCCCTGGTCTCCGTGTTGCCTCTCAATGGTGACCACCCGGGGTCCTGGCTGGGCTCCAGTGGGAGGGCCTGCAGACCCTCGGGTTTCAGGCTTGTCTTCCCCGGCGCCCTTAGCCTTCAGTGCCTGCTGGCAGTAGCTCCCTCTCTCTCTCTTCCACAGGGTCCTAACCCTCCTCGCCTGGAGCCAAGGACTCTGCTAGTCTACCCTAACAAAAGGGACCATGGCCCATGCCTTGATCCTAAACCCCTATTCCCAGAAACACCCAACGTGATGCAAAATGAACAAAACCACCACTGTGA
This sequence comes from Alligator sinensis, assembly GCF_000455745.1. NCBI lineage: Eukaryota > Metazoa > Chordata > Crocodylia > Alligatoridae > Alligator > Alligator sinensis. The sequence goes on from NW_005841878.1 coordinate 4,509,052, forward strand.
CAACTGGTAAGATGTGACTGAGAGGAGGGAAGGGAGGGAGGACCCAGAAGGAAAATAGAGTACCCCTCCCCATGGGAACTCTGTACACCCCTAGCTCCTCAACACCCTTAGACTAGGGCACCTTCTGAGTCGGGGCTCGTGCTCTCACCCCAACTGGGGTCCTCTCTCTCTCTCCAGGCTCTGCCTCTACTCGGGGTTGTGGCCCCATTACCTGTGATCAGGGGTCTCCAGCTGGCTCTTCCAGGGGTCGCTGCGGGTCCCTCCGCTGGCTCCCTCAACTCCTGCTTGGCTTCTCTGGCTTGGGGGTTCCCACCACTCCCACTGCTGTCGCTGCAGCTATCACAGCTGGCCTTTCCGCAGGTTTCCTTCTCCGGCATCTTCAATCCCTGCCGGTCCTCGGCTTGGGAATCTCCTGCAACTCCCGCTGCTCCCGCCGCTGCAGCAGCCATCGCTGCTACCTTTGCCGGCCTCTCCACTGGTGTCTTTGGTCCCTGCTGGTCTTCCCTGGCTAAGGGATCCCCTGCCACTGCCGTCGCCGCTGCTGGCTGCCAGCCACCACGGCTGCACGCCTCCTGCCCCGAGGTTCCCCACTGGTTCTTTGGCCCTCGGCGGCCTTCCAGCACCTTCGGGGCTAATCTTTACCTCCGCCGGGTGGCGTCTCCTTCTGACGTCACCCGGTCCCAGCTGGATATAAGCATGGCTAATGAACTGTGTGGGCGGTTTCCTGCCCCGCGTTTCCTTGTTCCTCCCAGCCCCTACAAGAGGTATGTTGGGGTTTTCTTTTCTTTCTTTTTTGAACTGGGGTTTGCCTGTAAACACGGCTTCCCCCTCTTCTGGTCCTGTGGCCCTGGGACACAGAAGTTTCACAAACAGATTTGACCTAAATTAGTTAAGTCTGATATTACATTCAACCAGGTTTGTCTTAAACTAGTTTCTGCCATTTTGAAATGGTTTTATGTGCACTGAATTTATGTTCTGTTTACAGGTTTAAACCAGTTTCTGATCACTTAAACTGGCTTATGTATAATTGCACAGAAGGGACCGAGCAGGGAGAAAAGGCGGAGGGGTGGCTCTCTATGTGAGGGACTGACATTGGCTTCAAAGATAAGCAGCTTGAAAACCTCTGGGTCAAGCTTTGGGGGGTGGAGGGGAGGTGGGGGGCGAGGTGAGAGAGACCTAACTGTGGGCACTTACTACAGGCCACAAAACCAAGGGGAGGAGCTTGATCTGGAGTTCTCTCAAGAACTGACAGAGGCTGTGTGTGCATGGGACTTCATGGGTGACTTCAATTATCCAGACATAGATTGGGAGGAACACTTGGCTGGTCGGATTGGTCATGTAGCTTCTTAACTGTAATCAAGGAGCTCTTTCTGACCCAGGAAGTGCAAGGGCCAACCAGAGGTACTGCTCTCCCAGACTTGGTCTTGGCCGAAGGAGATGATGCGGTGTGTGGCTTGAATGTTGAGGGTAGCCTGGGCAACAGCAACCGTGAGCTCATCAGGTTCACTGTCTACCGCAAGATTGACAAATCAACTAGCAGGACTGAAGTCCTGAACTTCACAAATGCTGATTTCAACAGGCTCAGGGCATTAGTAGGGGGAGTGATGCAGGACCAGGGATGAAAGGTGAATGGGGTGCATGAAGAGTGGTCATTCCTCAAGGACACGATCCTTGAAGCACAAAAGAAAACCATTCCCATGAAGAGGAAAGGTAGCAGAAGGTCTGGTAAGCCCTCCTGGCTCAATAGGGACATTGTGGTCCTCTTGAAGAAGAAAAAAAAAGGCGTACACACACTGAAAGCTAGGGACAGTCAAGGAGGACTATACAACAATGGTCCGCACTTGTAGGGAAGAGATTAGGAAAGCTAAGGTGGTGACTGAGTTTAAGTTAGCCAAAAGAGTCAAGACAATTAGAAGTCCTTCTTTAGGTATGTAGGGAGCAGAAGGAAAACAAGTGGAAGCGCTGGGTGCCCTGCCTGATTAACACCTTGGGACAGCTGGTAATGGACACTCAGGAAAAAACTCAACTCCAGAATGCCCGCTTTGCTTTGGTATTTCACCCGACCAAGGGGAAAGATAAGCAAGAATAGGATCACAGGGGGCATGGTGGGAATGATATCCTTCCCACTGTGGATTCTGAGCTGGGGAGAAACCAACTAGAAAAGCTAGACTTTTATAAGTCAGCAGGACTGGATGGACTTCACCCGAGAGTGCTGATGGAGCTGGCTGAGGTCATTGCCGTCCCCCTGGCAAAACTGTTTCAGAAATCGTGGCACACAGGGGAGATCCCTGAGGTTTGGAAGAGGGCCAACATTGTGCCCATCTTCAAGAAGGGGAAGAGGGAGGACCCGGGCAACTATAGGCCAATCAACCCACCCTCCAGTCCAGGGAAAATCCTGGAAAAACTCATTAAAGAATTTATGTGCGATACGCTCATTGAGGGTAATATTCTGAATGACAGCCAGCATGGCTTCGTTACGGGTAGGTCTTGTCTTACCAATCTCATCTCCTTCTACGAACAGGTGTCTCACCACCTGGACATGGGAGAGAAGGTTGACATTATATACCTAGACTTCCAAAAGGCTTTTGATCTAGTATCCCACGATATCCTTGTGGGAAAACTGGAAGATTGTGTGCTTAACTGCTCAACAGTTCAGTGGGTGGAAAACTGGCTGCATAGTAGGACCCACAGAGTTCTCATAAATGGATCTGTGTTGTCCTGGAGAGAAGTGGCCAGTGGTGTCCCTCAGGGGTCCATGCTAGTACCAGTGCTTTTTCAATATCTTTATCAATTATTTGGATGTGGGGGTATAAAGCTAGCTGGCCAAGTTTGCGGACGACGCCAAGTTATGGGGGAGTGTGGTCATGCCAGAACATGGGTTGCAGGTACAGGTGGACCTGGACAAGCTGGAGAGTTGGGTGGACCAGAGCCAGATAAAGTTCAATGCTCAGAAGTGTAAGGTGCTCCAAACAATCCCCGAAATACCTACAGGCTCGGTGGCAACAATTTGCCTTGCATCACAGCCGAAAGGGACCTATGGGTAGTGATTGACCATCTCGTGAACGTGAGCCGGCAGTGCAACGCTGTGGCCATCAGGGCAAACAACAAATGGCATGCATTAACCAATGCATCTTGTGCAAAACTAGGGAAGTGATACTCTCACTGTACTCCGCACTGGTGAGACCGCAGCTAGAGTACTGTGTCCAGTTCTGGGCACTGCACTTGAACAAGGACGTGGAAAAACTTGAGAGGGTCCAGAGAAGAGCCACCTGTATAATCACAGACTTGCAAGACAAGCCTCCAGAAGAGAAGGCTGAGAGGGGACTTGGTAGCAGCATACCTCTACATCAAGAACTCCTGGGGAAGACCAGGAACAATGGATACAAACTCCTGGAAGACCATTTCAGGCTCAATTCCAGGAAAAACTCCTTCACAATCAGGGTGTCCAGACTATGGAATTAAACTCCCTCTGGTGGTTGTGCAGTCACCTACCCTGGAAATCTTCAAAAGGAGGCTGGACAGTCACCTCACTGGGGTCGCTTGACCCCAGTTGTCTCTTCCTGCGTAGTGCAGGGGACTGGACCTGATGATCTACAAGGTCCCTTTCTGCTCCTTTCAATCTATGACTCTATAACTTCTGTCCCTAGCCCTGGTTCCAGTCATGAGTGGTGGCTAATTAGCACATGGCTCCTTTGTGGAAGGTATCTGGTGTGTACACACATACTGAGCAGTGCTGAGCTATGAGGTCATCATGGCTTGAAATGCTGTTGACACTGGTGGGGCCCAGCCCAATGAACTGTGTAGTGAATTCACAAGCCTTTGGATTTGGGATAATATCACACATAATTTGTACTACATATGAGTACGTGCCAAAGTGTTGCTCAAAAGTGTGTTTATGGAGTATCTGTGCTAAAACTTGCAGCAGTTGCAAAAAAAAAAAAAAAAAAAGGTAACATCAGTTCTGGATGAACTAAGTATATTGGAACTATATGTACATTGCTACAGCCATGTTTAATGTCCAGGTTATTGTTTTCAAATTTGCTCTTCATTTCCATGTACTCAGGGAGAGAAGGGTCTGACTGTAAGGAGAAGGGGAAGGACTGCCCTGGGGGAAAAGTGGGGAGGAAGTAGAGAACAAAGGGGCTACCTAACCCCCCAGATTTGTTTTCCTTACTGTAGCCCTGGGAGGCAGACAAACTCAAAGTAGGCCTCCAATAATTAGATCTATACCTGGAAAATTAAAACAAATTTAGAATTTTTCCATATATAGAATCTAATAATGGGAGGGGGGGGTGTCATCTTATAGTCAGGGTCATCTTCTATTCAAGTAAATATGGTATGACTGAATTGCAATTCCTTCCCAGCGCTCCCTCTGGGCTTATAGCTGTGCCCTTATGATGTCCGTGGCAGCCAAGCCCATACCAAGAAAAAGTGGAATAAAATATATGTCACTTGTACATTAAATCTAAACTAATATTACCAGTACAACCTTAACAGTTAGTATTTTTTCTGATGGCTAAGCATGTGATTCTGCAGTATCAGTGATGTTTGAATTCAAGTATATTTCTAATGAGCTGCGGGTACGTACAGTTATTTATGCATGGAAGCATCTCTAGACTAAAGGGAAAGGGTTACTATTCTCTACTCGCAACATACGGTTTTCAGTGGTATTTTTGTAACAAAATCTTTTTCAAACTGAAAATGGTACATGTCCCTCAGCCTGTATGTAATTTCAAACATCAGCCATTCTAGCTGGAGTTTTGTCTAAAGCAACAATATCTGTTTTTATATGGCATGAAGAGAATTCATTTTGTCCTCCCTTCTGAGCCCTCCTGTATAAATCCTCATCTTAAACAGCTGAGCAAAATCCCTGCAATTGGAAACCAAGCATGAAACTTCAGCCCTGAAAATGGTGAAGTGCATGTGAAAATGTGATATACTTTAAATTGATGTGACAACAGGTGCTTTCAAGTGTCTGCTGTTAAACATTGATGCCACGGATATTTTCCGTGAGAACTAACTGTGAAGTGTTTTTGTAAGCAATTTTTAATCACGTGAATCTTACAAAACAAAAATAATATAAAATTGGTGGGAGTTTCTTTGGCCTCAATAGAGACAGTTTTTACCTCAAATACAATACAGTTCAAGTGATGAAGCTGTCTGAATTGTTTCAATGATCAACTTTTTAAAGGGGAGAGTGGTCACCCTAAGTCTTAGCAAGAAAAAAGCTTTCTGTTTAAGCCTTTAAGAGCAAGTCTAGAATACCATCACAAAATATTTGTGATGAATCTGTTTTTTATTCTGCTTCTGGCAAGCTGGTAGGAATTTTAGTATGGATTACAATGTTTCAATAATAAAAAATGTTTTCTCATGGAAACTTTTCCCTAGCAGTACAGAAGTGTTAGGATTTTCTCCTGTTTTTATACATGAGGATGAAATCTTATGGTAAAGAAAATGGTAGTTCTCTTTGACATTAATCCATTGCAGTTTCTTGGTGTTTGGCTTTTAAAGAAGTCAGTTCAAAAGGCAGGCATCTGCAGCATATCAGTTTTTTTATTAACCAATTAAATGAATTTTTTTTTAGCGTTTTCTTTCTTTAAAACTCTACAGCATTTAAAATCCCAATCAAGTCTTCATTAGAACTGAAGGTTATAGCTAAAATGTTTAAAAGAAAATGGATGATTTGACATCTTTTGAGCAACAACCTCCTCCAGACTGCCTCTCCAGGTTACATATTTGACAGCACTGGAAACATACTTCTTTATGATTTGTAGGGCAGTTATGGTGTTTCCTCAATTGCTTGTCCACTTGTTGTTACTCACTTAGTGCTAAGATGACAGATCTCTGAAGGATTTTTCCTGCATTTTGTTCACTGTTAGTTTGGGCCGTAGCATCTCTAGTCTTCATCTTTTTAATATTTGGCTGATTTTTCTAAATTTGTTTCGTGTAAGCTTTCATATTTATTTTTTAGAGAAGTGTAACTGTAAATATACTAATTTGAAAATTACAGTGTACTGAATTATTTGAAACAGTAACTTTTTCAACTTGTAAATATTCCTGAGTTTTGTACATAGAGGCTAAGTAGAAAAGTGCATTGTTTGGGGTAACGTTACTCACTTTGTAAAGGAATTTCAGAGAGTTTCCCACTTGGAAATACTATCGTGTACCCCCCCCCCCCTTTTTTTTTTTTTTCCTTTTTTCTAAAGAAATTCTCTTGTTTAGCAATCTAACTGCTGTCTATCTTACAAGTTTGACTTCAGTGAGAGAGACAGTTGTTGCCTATTTTAGTTGAAGTACAGATTCATGTTGCAATAGAAGTGGACAACATCAGTTCATCAGTTAACTCAAACTTGATTTAATTTGAGCCATGCATGATAGTAGACTTAAAATGAACAAACTCAGAACTTGTATAAGTAAGTGCAATGTCATTTGACTTCAAAGGTGAAGTGAATATTCATCTGCTTACATGACAGTCATGTCTAATCCAAGGTTTTTGAACTGCAAGCATCTACCTCATATTTAATTAGTTGCATGTGAAAGATATATCTTGATACTGTAATAAAAATCAGTGAAAGAAGGGAGTAGATAATAAATAGTATGGATGGTGTGAAAGAAGAAAGACATCTAATTTACCATTTACACTTATGCAGGTTAAATACCAGCAGGTGTTCTATTCAAAACTAGAAATTCCAGGTACTATTAGCAAGCCATTGTGCAAAGCAATATATCTGTTAATTTGCTACTCTTTGTGAACAGCAGTAATTAGTGAGAAACACCAACTTCAGCATAGTAGGATGTCATTATTTGAAAACCTGTTGCTTGACATTGTATGGAAAACCTTTTGAATAACCTTTAAATACATATATTTTAAATAAACAAGTTCCACCTACCTTAATGAATACAAATATGTCCTATAATAGGTATGGGAGGAAATAAGAAAAGAAAGCTATGCTAGTTTTTGTGTAGGCATTTTCTTTGATAATCCTCATGAAATTTACAGCTCAGTCACTAATTTGCTTTCAAGTATGTGAGCTGTAGAATCATAGGTGTTTAATTTCAAAATCAAGTTGATACCTTTTAAACCTTTTTAGTCTCATTGCATTTTAGTATAATTTGTTTTTAATAGATTTTCAGAAACTCTAATGAACACTCAAAATGTTTTATTCCAGTTAAAATCCAGTGTGAATTTTTTCATAAGCAAAACATTTTTAAGCTTGGATATTAAATGGAAATACTTCCAGCACTGTTCAGCTGAACAATAAGGTGTAGGCATGTTAGTCATACAAGTACACAGAACCGTTTCAGCTACACTCTCTGGATGAAAGGCAGCATGAAGGAAACATATGCAAATAGCAGTATTTGATCTGGATTTACAATGTTTAGCAATTTTTTTTATTATTATTAAATTTAGGCATAAAATTCTTGTTCAGCACAAATAACTCAGAGATGAATGTTATTATGGAATTTACATACCATTAGGTCACATTAATTGATTAGCAGTAGAGCTCTGTGGTACAAGGCTAGTTAGATACATTATTTGTGATGCCTGGGTGCTGTAGTTAAATGAGGTTTACTGGGCTGCATGCTCGTTGCCTTTGTCTTTGTAATTACTTGATAAAATGAAGTGCATCGCTGTGAACAATTGACCCTTTGGAACAATCCAGACTGGTCAGCAGTCTAAATCCACATTTTAAAGCCATCATTATAGCTTCAAACTTAAGTGTTTCCAGGGTGCAGACAAAGGTGTTGTCCTCCTTCAGTACAAGTCGTGTACCATTTTCAGACTTTATGAAGTATTTAAATTGAATAATATTTGAAGATATTGAAAACTCCTCTGGAAATCCATCAAGCCTGCTTTTGGATACTAGCACAATTCGAGATTTGATTTTTGCTATGAAATCTGGAGCATTACAAAAGATTCTAAGACCTTGTGAACGGTCGTGGCTGTCAGTTATTTCCAGGAAAGTAGTCTCTCTGGATGCTAGCTGTTCTTTCTCCCACCTTGATTTCACTGCATCAGATAAAATCTTGAGCTGAAAAAAATCTGCTTCTTGTGCCAAAAGTTGATTTTCTCGAAACCCCTCTGGTAGAAGAAGTTCTCCATTTCGTAGGAAGTTCAGAATGTGCCTGAAAAGGAGTCCATCCCTATCTATGAAGTAATGGCCATCTGCATCAAATGGACACAGAATTTTTCCATTTACCACACCTTCAAGAAAAGAGTCTGGGTACTTGCTTAGTGTTTGCTTCTGTGTAATATACAGATATCCACCAACATTGAGGGTAATCAGAGACATTTTACAGTTCTTGTCTTGATCAGAGCCCTCAGAGTTGCTGTGTCTTTCTTCATATTCCTTTTCTCTTTTGTTTATCTTTCGCTCCATTCTCTAAGGCAGAGTAAAAAGACAGCTGCTTTGTCCGGTTCTTGTTTGCTTGAAAAGAGGTATTTAAAAGCACCTTTATTCAGCTCCGGCACGGTGATGGAATGGAAATGCTGCTAGCAATGCATGGACTGTCAGCTCAGTTTTGCAGTAGGTGGCGTATCAGCTATGTATGCAGTAAGCTACGACTGTACAGGAGAATTTGCATTTAACTGTATAAGGGAAGAGGAGGGGGTATACAAGAAATTATTATTTTATTTAAGCCTAGAAAGTTTAAATGATTTTAAAATAGCCTTTTTTTGGTGATTTTTCCATGTAGAATTTGGATTTTTTTAAACTGACAAATTCAGTTTTAATACCTATTTTAAAATGCTTGGTATAGAATGGTTAAAGAGCATTTAGGACTAATAATGCTGTATGAATAGCTTTTGTTTTTTTATTTTTAGTTTTCTCATAACTTTGCAAAAAGCCTATTACCATTTATGATATTTCATCTATATAATGGAAGATAACTGAAACTGACATATGTATGTATGTGCACCTTGTGTATAGAATATCATTTTATCAGTAGAAAACACTTTTAAGTGGTGTTATAAGGCACTTCTCTGTCTAATTGGTTTGGCATATGGTGAAATTGTCTTTTTTCAGCTGATTGAGGTACCTGCAGCAAGGCAAAAAATGCAGCCTAATTAGGTTTTGTTTACTCTGGTATGCCACAGATGAAAACGGTTTTAGAAAAGGGGGACATGTATTACTTGTAGTGATGATTCTTTCATTGGGCCAGAAAATCTAACATTGACTGTCTTGTACTCTGTCAAAACAACTCTGCTGCCATGTGGAACATGGAACAAAGGGCTATTTTGCCCACAGTTATCTTTGAACAACGCACAACACTGGCTTAGCAACACTTTATTAAGCAGGATAATGTCGACAGAGTAGACTTGAATTGAATAGCTGTCTCATTTTCTCTGTATAAATCTGTGATTGAGGCTCATTTTCAGTTATCTTTTTAAAAATATTTTCCCTTTTAAACCTTTGTGAGGGGTAGGGAGAGGAGAAGCTGTACAAATATCTGTGTGTGTATTTCCTTGGGGACCTGTGTGGGGGATGGAGGGGTGGTACATGAAGCATGCATTCCAAAGCTCAGTAGAAACCAAGGATTTACCTTAGAATTTCTTATTCCCATGTTTAAGCTGTGGGTTTTTTCCCCTGAATTTGCAAGTTTACAAGGAAGTATCAACTAGTCAGAGAAAAAAGTGACCAAAAGTCAGATTAACCCCTTGTGAAAATGAATGGTCTATTCCTGTTGTAAGAGTTTATTCATGCTGCTTCCTCTCTCTATAATAGCAATTATTTTTGGTCCTTATGGAAACATTCTATGATTTTGTGTTTTGTTAGTTGGTAATTATGCTTATCAGTGGAAATGAATATGCTGATTCTAACTGCCGCCCTCTTTATCAGTATCACCGGTCCATACAGCTTGTACACTGTATTTTTGTCACCTTCCTTGTGCTGTACATTTAACAATATTTTTTTCAGAAATAGTCATTTAGTCATTTTTTAAATCTCTGTTCTTTTAAGCCATCATTGTGTTTAACATCACTTTAATTTGAAGAGATTTCCGTCATTTCATAACTTCTGAACATATCAACCTTCCAAAAATGATCCCCTTTGGTTATTGAGAAAATAATTGGAGAGAGAAAAAGGTCTGTGTTGTTTTGTCGTAAGTTTGAGAAATAAAATTTAATCACTGCAGGAGACTTCTGCTTAAATTTAATTTATAATCAAGTTACAGAAAATCCATTTAATCTGTTCAGGTTTTCTATGGTGTTAATCTTACAGCCAGTTGTAAGAATCATAGTAATAACTGTGAACCCCCTAGAATGACTCCTGTGGCCCTTCCATTTTGTATAGTGACCTTGCCAGCTCTTTGAAGCCAAACTGAGCAAGTTCTGGCAATGGTGGTCAGCATTTTCAAGGAAGACTCGGAATTCTAAAGGGACTTGGTCCTTCATGGCTGGCTGAACTGTGTAAAATGAAACATAACATTTGCAAAATAGTATCCATTTGTTATTTTTATATGCTTATAATTGTACAGAATATCAGTCTTTGGGTTGAAATTTTCCAGGTTTGTTCATAGGCGTGTTGGAAAGGTCAGGCTACTTCATTTCAGCTACTTAGAAGGTAAAAACTCCAACAAGTTGCTAGCTGCAAAGTTCAGGATAGAAAGAGAAGTATGCATGTATATGATAAATGTGGAGATTGGTCCGTCTCTGAGTGGAGAGGCAAGATCCTCTCACTAGGAACAGCTGGGTTTTAGTCCCAGGAGGAACATTTGCCTACCCCAGTCAAAATCCCAAGTGTTGGCTGCAGCCAATACCCAGTGCTCCTGAGAAAGGTGAATAAAAACCCTGACACATGTAGCAACAGGAGGGGGAAAAATTCTTCCTAGCCCTATGTGGCAACTAGCAAAGCCCAGAAGCAAGGAAAATACAAAACTCCCTCCATTCTGCTCTGCCACCTGGGGACAGCAAGTATAGTGGTACACACCACACCCTCTAACTGGACAGCCAGAACTTTCCTTTCTCTGTCCCTTCCATAAATCTAATCTCAGCTCTTTTAAATTTCTTTCATAACTAAGCCAATTTTGTGGAGCTCTGCTGAGTATGGTCCCTGCCAAGGTCCATATGCTTCAAGCTTCAGAGCTTACATTCCACACCACTCCCATGCAGACCTTACCTGCAGCCTTCTCTAGCTGTTAGTAGGCCCTGAGACAAAATTACACACCTGATTTCTCTCTCATAGTATAGACTATGAACTATATACCCTGAGGCAAAAGAGGGGGAGGCTCTACTGTTTGTCGTGTGCTCCATAGTAACTGCCTTTGTGTGTCCCTACTCTGCAGTAAGAGACAATTAAATGGAAGATGTAGCCCTCAATGTAAGAAGAATAAATGACTGTGGGTTAGTTTCTATTTAACTTGGGATAAAAGCATACTCCCAAGCCAATACTGCAGAGCAACAGCCATGGGAAAGCCCCACCCCTTTTATCCCACAGTAAATTGTTCATTAATTCATAGCCTAGGGAAAGTTGCCAGTTTTTATGTTGTGCTCAACACTGCACTATGCTGCCAGTTTTACTATACCCATAGTGACTTAGTGTTAGATGTAGCTGTATTGATCCAGGACTAGTTGCAGCACATTGCTTTTGCTCACATTGTCATCTTAGGAGAGGTACAATTACAGAGAAAATTGGGGGCTCTTTTTTTCCTTTGAATGATTGTCCAAATGCACATTCTGCTATTGTTCATGTCCCTCGTGCTCCAGCTTAGAGTTTTGGCCAATGGTGTTCTTACGCCAGCAAGCATGTGATGCGAGGCCTGAAGAGCAAGCCAGATGAGGAAAGGCTGACAGATGTGGGACTGTTCAGCCTAGAAAAGAGAACTTTAGGGGGATTTGGTGGCAGCTTACAAATACATCAGGGGAGAGCATCAGGGGCTAGATGACTATTCACCAAAGCATCCTATGGGAAAACCAGGAGCAGCAGTCATAAAATCCTAGAAGGTTTCAAACTGGATATAAAGAAAAACTTCTTCATGATTTGTGTGACCAAACTCTGGAATAGACTCCCAGTGTGGGTGGTGCAGATAGCTACCCTGGAGATCTTCAAAAGGAGACTGAATTCACAGCTTGCCAGGATTATTTGACCCCAGCAGTCTTTCCTGCCCAGAACAGGGGGGCTGGACCCAATGATCTCATGAGGTCCCTTCCAGCCCTAAACTTCTGTGACTGTGAGAGTCCTCATGTTCCATGCCAAGGATGTGTCGGGTGCATGTTGGTTCTTTTCAGCCAACCTCTATGAATATGGAGCCACTGATACTGTCTCTTGGGAATTGCTCTACTTACTTCAGGTGCATATGGTCTGTTATCTTGGATAAGTTGCTTACTGCTACTATAGTTTTACAAGGTGCCAACTCCCAACTTCCTTTCCCAATCACTTCTTAAGGATCAAGTCACTTCTTTCCCAAAGGCAGGGGTTCTCAAAATTTGTGATGCTGTGACCCTGAGTGCTGGATGGCGGTAGCAGGGGATGGGGAGCTCGCACATGGCAGCCGCTGCAACCACTTCATGCTGCTGCCACGCACCGCTTCTCCGCGCTGCCGCGTGTACCCCCTGGGAAGTTTGTGGCCCCCTTTTAAGTTGCTCATGACCCGCAGGGGGGGTCACAACCCACAGTTTGGGAATCCCTGCCCTAAGGGCAATAAAAGAGTCTGCATGCCAACATCAGGGAAAAGGTTTGTCAGTCATTGCTTTCTGATCCTGGAAAAGAAAAAAAGAGTGGCAACCCATCTGGGATTACAGTTTATAGGCGTGCTAAGATTTGGAGTGGATAATCTTGCCTTCATAGTACCCTCCCTTCCCCCATTTTGGACTCGATGGAATGGTTCAATATCTCTTGACCTTCAGGATGCATACTTCTGCATCCTTGACCTCATAGCTGAAATCAAACCCAATCACTACAGTAAAAACTTACTTCTCCTTACTGGTGTACCTGCATTGTGTACTTTTGTAACATGACATCTTGGACTGTATCTTCAGTGCCTGCAGGGTTGGTGGACGCACTGTGTGCCTGGGCAAACACTAGCTATATATGCCTCTCTGCATTTTCCCACTGTTCCTGATGTCCTTGAAACGGCAGGAAGACTCCGTAAACATCTGCAGAGTAGCCCCTTTGCACTTTTCCTACCATCTGAGACTATGGAGATGAATAAATGCTTTGTTGTTGTGGCTGAAAAGCTCAGATGAATGGGCTTGGCAGGATGCAGAGACGCATGTCAGATTTCTAGAGGTAATGATAGTCATGAGGCTTGCAAAAGAACAGAAAACAGCAGTAGATGGGGCAAGGGTAGCGGATTGGAGTGGCACTTGGGGTAAAGTGTGGGGCTAATCTGTGGCTTGCCTGCCCAACTTTGTCGTCCCCCCCCCCATTGGCTTAGCAGGTGCTTCTCCCCCAACTGTGAATGGGAGGTCAAACTCTATGTTCCAGGACAGCCTTTTGTGTTGAGGCTATACGTAACTGGACCCGTTTGTGACATCAATTAGCCAGAAGTATATGATTTTCTATTTTGGAGGAGCCTGGAACCCAAGGTCCCTGGCTAATGCCTTCCCTATCATATAGGCAGGTAGTCTTTTGTTTATCCTTCAATCTCTTTGATTCCCCATAGTGATCCACATGACCAGAGAAGACTTGGCCAAACCTTTGATTTTGATAGCTCCAGCTTGGTTGATCAGTTCTTGTACATTGCATACTACTGTTCTTCAGAACCAAAGTCCTGCCTTCCTTTCTGCTATTTCAGATTGAAGGAAAGCTTCTTCACCCAGACCTGAAATCCCTTTTGCCTCACAGCGTGACTGCTGGAAGTCTATGAAACACTGAAATACCCTGTTCCTTGTTCATCCATGACATTTTGTTACATCATAGAGAGGCTGACTTGGAGTTCTGAAGGGGTCAACATTTTCTTCTGGCTGCTATGGGAAGTCCTTCAGAACACATGAGGAACTGATGCCTGAAATTTTAGGCTCCTTGCTCACTGGATTAAACACAATAATCTTGTGCTAAACTCCAGTCAAGGTACATCTGAATAGTGATCTTAACACTTTGTTAGGAGGAGATCAGTGATCTCTTTTTATGCAACCGTATTGAAATTACTGAAGGGCTGACATAGTGGGTTCTTATCTGTTAGGAACCTAATCCTACTGTAGGAACTCAACCTGTTCTTCTTGTCGTCTTTAAGATAACGGTAACATATTTTCTGTCATGCTTATCAGTTAAAACCTCATTCCTACTGGCTATGATTTTAGCAAAGAGAGCATAGGAGAGAAAAACGTTATATTGGTTGGCCCTCCATACTTGGTCTTCTACCCTAAGAACAACACTCTACATTTCCACCGAAAATAGTCACAGAAGTCCAACAAATTCTTTCACTTTTCAACATTCTTCTTGTATCTAGGAGAGGCATGCAACTGTCTGTTAGGGTTGTGCAAAGCTTTGGTTGCTGATTCAGTTCGGTGGCCGACTCTCCAAATCAGGAGATCCTTTAATCTCTTTGAATCAAATCTGAACCCTCTGAATCGATTTGGAGAGATTCGGAAAGATTCCACTATTCGGACATAGACACAACTTTAAATGTTTTTTCTACGTACCTAAAGGTATCAGGCAGCTCACGAATGCTGAGATGCTGGGGCGGATGGAGCATCTCACAGGAGCGCGGGGCGAGGTCTCCAGTGTGCCTGGAGGCAGACCCAGAAGTGTACCAGAAGCATTCCTGGGTCTGCCAGGGAGCACCTGGCTCGATGACTGGTGCTTTCTGGGTCTGGGGGGGCACCCAGGGTCACCCCGTGGCTGATCAGCGAGCCGGGAGGATGCGGGGGGGGCCCCAGAATACTTGCAGTGGACCCAGAAGGGGACCGGAAGTACTTCTGGTCCCCTTCCAGGTTCACCACCAAGAATGCAGGGGGGGCCCCCATGCTCCTGTGGGATACCCCATCCGCCCCAGCATCACAGCATTCACGAGTCATGCTTGGTACCTTGAGGCATGTAGAAAAAACATTGAAAGCCATGTTTATGGCCGAATCGCTGATTCTCTGAATCGGTATTGAATCTTTAGATTCGGCCAGATCAAATTGGGACAGTGATCCAAATCAATGAATTGAATCACTGTCCCTCATTCAGGCGAAATCTGAATCGAATATGACCCGTTTCTCACACCCGTACTGTCCATGCCTTAGACTAGCATCTGTTTGTGAAAAGACCACAAGCTTCTCAGTTCTGAACTGGTTTGCTGCTGTAAAGTTAGTTTCTGGAATATGGGTATAAACCATGGCTTGAAAACCCCATTGAGAAATGAGCAACCTCTGTTTTCCTCTTTTTATTGCAAAGAAACGTGACCAATCCCTCTTTCTATCCTTACAATAGCCTTCAAAGTGGATTAGGGAGTCGGACTTTTTTCCTTTGAGCTGTCCTCAGCTGATAAATGTGTTCCTTAAAATCTATTGGTTACCCAAGTCCCGTCACATCAAGGTGCAGTGGAAGGATGAAGAAAAAGGCAAAGCTGGTACCTGAGTGATGGTGAGATGTTCAGAATCTAAGAAATCATGAATTCAGAAAACTGAAAACCTCTTTCAGCAATATCACCATATCATCTTGCATGCCATGTACCCCCAGATAAGACATGCATCTTTGTTTTCAGAAGGTGAAATGAAAGAAATTTTTTTTTCTTAAAAATACTGATGAGCATTTTTGCAGGGAAAATGCAGGCAGCCACAGTAAGGGTGGAGGGGAGCAAATACCTATGGCTGTTCCATTAACACCCTAGCTGCAGGATGTGGTAGGTGCTGCTGCCTGCCTGCTCAACTTGGGAAGGGACTTGGCAGCTCTACTCTGGCATGATCAGGCTGTCAGGCCCTGTGAATGTCAGGAGTGGAGGAAGATTTCAAACAGGGCACAGTTGCAACCCATCCCCCCATTCTGTTCCGGGCCACATTTCCTTGCTTAAGACGCACATCCCAGTCTTCAGTAGCTGATTTTTGCTGGGAGAGAAAGGTGCATGTAATATGTGAGTAAGCATAGCAGTTCTGCCATATTCATGGAGAGCCTTTCTTTTCTGGTTCTTTGTGCATGGAATTCTGTGTACCCTAAATCATTATAAAGTGTATAAAATATAGGCAAGTACAGTACAGTTAAGTGAATATTGTGCGATAAACCTGAACTTCAGGGCTTTTTTCCTTGCTGAGTGTTTGACCTAAAGTAAGGTTGCATATTATTTCCCTGTGCATATTTCCCATTTTTATTTTTTAATTGAATTGGAGATGTGGCGACCTGAATAGGAAAAGGAAAAAATTGTAGCTGTTTTAGATACCAGGAGGAATCTATACTGAGAGGTGCTAAAGAAATAAAGAGTTTTTCAAGCTCGTTAGGAATTTAATGGTATTGGCCTAATACTAGATGTGAATGGAACAGTCGTCTAATAATGCAGAAAATGTTTGATAATTACATTTGTTTTGTATTTTGGAAGGGATCCCTACGTAGTCATTTTCCAAGATGATTATGAAATACTTCCATTCCAAAAAATTTAAATTGCAAAAAAGACCTGGAGGATGCTGAACAGCAGTTACTAGGACAATTTCTACCCGGTTATTAAAATTACATAATTTTAAAACAAGAGATCCAGGTAACTTGCATCCAAGAGTTACAAAAGAGCTGCTTGAAGAGCTGTCTGAACAGATTTGATTACCTGTGTAATTAAAAGCTTTTCAGCTAGATGTCAGCTCCAACCAAAATAATAGAACAATTGATATAAGCTTCAAGTAATCAAGAATTTAAAGGAGAAAGTTATAATTAATACCAGTCAATGAGTATATCAATTTAATCTGTTGAATTTTCTTTTTTTTCTTTTCACTAAATATGAGTGACAAAGCGAACAGTATTGATTGTAATATACTTAGATTTCTGTAAGATGTTTGACTTAGTATCATATGACACTTTGACTTAAACTAGAATGCTATAGAATTAACACAGCACATATTGAATAAACTAGAAACTGGCAACCTGAGAAGTCTCAAATGTTATCAGAAACGGTGAATCACTATAGCCTAAGTGCGTTTCCAGTGGGGTCTTACAGAAAATTTCTTAGCTTTGTACAATTTAACAATTTTTTTTCTGCGGCTGGTAGGAATTATCACTTTCAAAATTTGTAGGTGACTAGGAGAGTGCAAATGATTAGGACAGTGCAGGTGACCAGGACACTGGTCAGTAAAGATGAGGCGACATCCCTTATGCAGTCCTGCGTTAGATATCTTTGTGAAGCTGGGATCAAACAATTATGCATTCTTATGTGGTACAATATAACGTTACTCGTCTAGTAACATACTCGTTTAAGCCATCCTTCACAGTAGTGACTCAAAAAGAGGATTTGGGGTGTCATAATGGGTACTTGGCTGAAAAGGTGCTCCCACTTGGACAAAATGACAAGGATTTATGCAGTCCTTGGATGTATGAAGGCAGGACAGGCATACTTCATCAGATGCTGACGAAGAAGCCTTGTCACCTATGAAAGTTGCATCACTTTGAACCAGTTTGTCTCTTAAGGTGCTATCCTACCCTGCTTTCTTCCTGACTTCAGACTAACATAATTAACTACCTGTCGTTGGTAGGTGCTGTAAGGCTTTGGCCCCCTTCTGGCCAGTGCCTTCCTCCCTAGCAACATCAGGGTGAGACCGCACCCTGGGGCCACCTAGATGGTTCCGAGCGCTGCCCCTACTTGCCTGCCACAACTTCGATGTTGATTGATGGGGAGGCACTTCCCTGTCAGTGATCCCAGAGGGGTTGTGACCCTGGTCTGTCTTTGTGGTGCTTCAAAACCTTCCCTTTACCACATCCATGGCCTGGGAGGACTCTGCTCCCTGTAATCTTTCCCGGGATGATATCTTCTCACCCATGAGGACCACCCTGATCAGGGTCGGGTCTGTTCAGCCGTCAATCTCTCCCAAATTGGTCACTTGTCTTCGGACCAATCTTCGGGTAACGAAACATGCCCCAGCCTGGGGTTAACGATAACTTAGGAGATTCTTAATTAAAAGAGAAGATGTTTGGCGTCTGCCAATAGAGTGTCTGGGACTCTGGTCCCAGGACCCTTCTGCCTCCCTGGGATGGGAGAAGGAATTCTGTCCATCTCTCCGGGTACTCTCCCCAGGGACTAACAAACTAGGAGTTAATTACTCCTGATCCCACCACCTAGTGGAACTTGCCCCTTCCCTGCCATGTTCTGGGCCAGTCACTGCCTGCTTCTCCCTCTTCACCAGGCTGCCCTCAGGGTTTTGCCGTTGCTTGCCACCTTTCCCCGTTGCGGTACCTGAACTCTCTGGAGCAGCCTGGTCTTCGCCTGTGATGGTGAGGACGATCTTATTCTCCCCGACTTGACGCTCCGGCAAACTTCGGCTCCCCGAGCCTGGACCTGGGGTTTTCTCCACTGGGTTTCCCTGGCTGATGCTGGGGCTTCTCGCCGTGTGTCCTGCTCCGCCGTTTGTATCAGGCTCCACCACCTGCATCTCCCTGCCGACGTTCTGCCTCTCCCCGCCAGCGTTCTGCTCCTCTTTGCCTGGCTCCGCTGTCCACCTCTCCCCACCGGTGTCCAGTTTCTCCCTGCCAGCATTCTGTTCCTCACTCTTTGGGCAGCTGGGTCCCCAGCTGCCTTTTGATGAGCCCGCGCTGCCTTCAGTCCCCACCCCCGGGGCTCGCTGATCGGAACTGTCAAGCCTGTGACAGCTTTTCCTTGCAGCTGCCACTCGTCCCAGACCCTGCCGTAAGTATCAGTGCTCATTGGGTGGGGTCCTGGGACATGTTGGGAGGGGGGCTTCTGCCTCTCTTCTCACACTACCTCTCTCTGAATGTAGGAAGGAGGAAGTCATAACAGGAAGTCACTATTTGGCATTATGTAACTGCTGTTGGAATACTGTGTCTGTTTTCCACTCTTCAAAAAGGATATTGATAAGTTAGAGAGGATTCAGAGAAGAGGCACAAGAATGTTTGAAGGATTTGAAAGCATGTCTTAAAAAAAGGACCTAGGAGTCCAATCTATTTTGGTTACCCAAGAGAAAGTTAAGGGGGGATGGCTTCGTGGTCTGTAACTTCCTATGGGAGGACAAATCCTTGATAAAGGGCTCTCCAGTCTAGCAAGCAAAGGCATAATAATCAAGTGACTGGAAGGTGAATCTAGACAAGGTGAAGCCCTGCCTCTGAAAAGCTTGACAATCATTATATTAGCTAATATATTAGCTAACTTTCATGAACCCACCCTACAAGCAGGAATAATTTTCAGGTTTAGAGCATCTCTTATAGATACATTTGCCATGAATTTGACTTTAAGTAGCATTATGTTTTGTCTTGTTCAAAAGCCAATGTTGAACTGTGTTCATTTATGTCATTTTTATCATGGTGTGGATTAGGTTATGCTGTCTATAAGTATCTTCACAATTTTGGGACGTAGGTGAGTCAAGCATTTATGGTCAGATTTCTGTTAAGAGCTGTTATGTCCTAGGAACTGAGGAATGCCTATCTAAGGAGCTGCTAAGTATGTCTGGCTCATTGTGTTACTGGGGCAAAAACAATTGTCACTCCCAAACTCAGGCAGAAAAAGTTATTGTTGGAATGGGCACCCAAGATATTGTCTGCCTATAATGGGAAAAACATGGGGTGACAAAGGCATCTCAGGGAAATGGGCAATTAGCTTGGGGAACTCCAGGAAGAAACATTTTTCCTGGAAAATTCTGAGATTTCTCAGCAAACTGAGCAAGACTAGTGAGGGGTAGGGCTGTCTTGGAGATATTTAAGAGCTCTGTATGAGATAGTTATTGACTTTGGCTTATCCCTGCCCTTGGGGTGAGTCAAGGTCCCCAGCTGGCAGGAACAGCAGG
>NW_005841878.1:4528910-4548315 GCF_000455745.1 Alligator sinensis
AATTACTAGCAGGACCTCACAGAAGGACTAGGCTGCAGCCAGATGAGAGGATGTATTTTAGCTTGCTAACTGGCAGTGGTAATTTGGGAATGAGTTTACAATCTTGTAAAATAGAGCTGAAGTTGTTGTTGTGCAGCTGCTCTAGGAAAAAGTTCAGCTTTATGTTGGTCTTAGATAATGTATTCACCGATTAATAAAACAAGCTATTAAAACAAAGTGTTACTGTTCGTAAATGCTTTTTATCCTAATCTAGACCTATTCTTATTAATTATAAAACCAACTATTTAGTAGTTTTGTCCATTCCTGAGAGTGGACAGGGGAGTGCAGAAGTGTGCACAGTTGCATATCATGTCTGCCATCTGGGGCTACTCAAGTGATTAGCTGTTTCAGAGTTGCTCCCTGTCTGAGACTACTTCCTTGTAATTCTGGTCACCTTTTCAATAAATAGCTTGCAGAGGTCATCCACAGCTTTCAGGGTTTGTACAGTGAAAGTGGTTGCACAGTCAACCTTTTTGACAGCATCTGGATGGTTTCTCACATATGCTGTCCTGCCAGTATGCTTAACTCGTTCCCAAGGGACAAAGGGAATGAAAAAGGGAAACTTCCTTCTTGGTCCTTGCAGGTTTTGGAAGCTGTGCTGGGTCTACTAGTTAGTGGAAAGCATTGTGGTGAACTTGTGATATGGGAACGGAATCTGAGACCTGTCAAATTCATCTCACAGTGACCATTTAAAATTGTTAGATAGGATAGGTTGTTTTTTTTCTGCCTTAAATGGGCTGGATTCAGGTTGGTGACCTGGAAGTGAGACGCCTCACCTGTGTGGTTCATTAGCAAATGCCCAAAGACATCTAGTCTCCCAACAAGTATACTGTGTACAGGATGTTAAGGTATCACTCAAGAACTCAAAAGGTTGGAAATGGTGGAATTAATGCCACCAGTACAATCTCAGTACAGCTCTTTACTTATATGTTAAAATACTGTCTTTAGCTATGTAGTTGCGTATTATATCTTTCAACATTACATTTGTCAGTAGGATTTCAACCCGAAATTATTCTGTCCACAGCTCATACCATCTTTGCTCCCAGAGGATTTTCTCTGTCACTGTAGTTGATGTCTCCATTCAGAACTCTTCTCTATGAGTGTTATAAACCCAAAGAGAGCCACGGAGGAGCAGATTTGCAAATTGCCTTCTGGCCACTGGATGGACTTTTGCAGCCTAATAGACGATATACACTGACCCCAAGGAGACTTACTCTTGTCACCTAGGTTATAAGTCATTGTGATTAAAAGGCTGCAGAAATCTCTGTGTTGTGGAGCACAGTCAGTGAAGGAGTAGTGGGGTAAAACAAATCTGTTCCATTAGTAAATAAAGAGGATGTTAGACCATGTCTGGTGGCAGTAACCAGTTTTGAATTGGTAAGCTGTGGCAGGGCACTGCGGGGGCCTGCCACTTTAAGGGCCTGGAGCTGGCAGCTGCCAGGTGCCTGATTAGGGCAGCCATTTTGAATCTGGGGCTGCCCATATAAACAGGGCAGTTTTGCCACTGGAGGCCAGGCAACAACATTGCCTGGCTGCAGGGCTTCTGGTGTCATCTGGAGGTAAGGGAGGAGCTGTAGGGGATGGTTAGGAGGCTCCTGGTCCTGGGCATGACCTAAAACTGTGTCCTGCTGGGAGTGGGTGGCCTGGTGGGGCTCTCGTGGTGCGGGAGCCCCCAGGAAATGCCAGGCCAGTTACCACCCCAGGGAAGGGCGGGTCGGGGCACCTTAACCCCTAGCCCCCATGACCGGGTGGGTTACCCTTTTGTGTAGGGTTTGGAAGGTGGACCCCAGTGTGAGAGTCGGGCCATAGACTCGCACCTGTCTGGGCATCCCCTGACTAGTCAATGCTGGGGCCAGGACCGGAAGGGTCGAAGGGCCAAGGGCCCACCGCGAGGGACGCCCAAGAGCTGCACGCCTGGGGCTCCGACTGGCCTGGAGGTGGGCCAGGGCTAGAGGAGCCAAAGGTGCTGGGAGGACCACACCCAGAAGGGGAAGCAGTTCTGGGAGCTATGCTGCCCAGGATGAAGGCAGAATAGGCTGCCTGAGGAGAGGAAGCCAGGCGGGGTTCAATTAGTAGGATTCTGGGGCCCAGTGTGGGGGGCCGGTGATATGGTAATCTCTGGATGCCATCTGCAAGGCTTGGGCTGCGGTGTAAACAGAGCCGCAGATAGCACCCTCTGGCATCGGGGCAAGAAATGGGCAGCCTCCCGCTTAATTGACATCTGTTAATTACCAACAAGGCATGGCTGGTGAGAAGACGGGCAGTTAGCCCAGAAACAGGTGGGTGGGTCACAGTGAGATCGGTCCCGAGAAGGCCCCCTGTTACATAAGCCCAAGTAACTGATGCCCAAAAGTTCACTGAAAAGATCTCCGACCTTGAAGTATTAAGTCTCTTTTCTTTTTAAAAAAACCCCTTAGAATAGTGAGGAAAATCCAGAAGACAAAAAAAAAATCTGACAATGTTGTTTGATTATTCAGAGAGGATACATGGGGTGAACTTGGTATCCATAGAGTGGTTAGTCTGATGTCAAATTCAGGTAATATAATTAAACTCATATCAACTTTTCTATAGATTAAAAGGTTAAAAGAAATATTCATGCTATTAATATTAATAGGTATATAAACACGGTTTTATGAAAGTTTTTGTTCAATTAACCTGTTCATTTTCTGAGGTAACAAATATGCATGATACAGTTAAATGTCTGGCTCTTATACTGTTCTTTCTGTAAGGTGTTTGATTTAGTATGTCATGACATTCTGATTGGAAAAAAATAGTACTATGCAAATAAAAAAAAAAAAGTAAAACACATGTAACTAGATTAAAAACAGGCTGGCTGATGAATAACTGAAAATAGTTGTTGGTGAGATTCTACAGGGATTTGTAATAGGCCCAGTACAATTTATCAGTGATCTGGAAGTAAATACATTGCTGCTAACTTAAAATTTGTGGGCAGAACCAAAATTATTTCAGTGGTAAATAAAGATGACAAAGCAGTTATACAGAGTGATCTAGATGACTTGCCTTGCTGGTTCCATTACAATTAAATATGTTTAAATATAACCAAATGCAGAGTTATACCCCTGGAAGGGAGGAGCACAGGCCACGTCTACAGAATGTGGAAGTTTGAGGCTTTAGGGGTTGTAGAAACAAGAAACTTAATGTGAGCGCCAAGAGTGGTTTTGGATGAGTATGCAGAAATGGAAAGAGTTCAGTCTGTTTAGCTTATCAGAAAGATGACTGAAGGGTGGTTTGATTTGATTACAGTGTACAGCCACCTTCCTAGGGAGAAAATACTAGGTAGTAAAAGGCTCTGTAATGTAGTGGTGAAAGGCTTAACAAGAGCCAGCTGCTGGAAGCTGATGCTAGAAACCTAAATTAGAAATTAATCATGAATGTTAACAGTGCTGTTGTCAGATACAAGTTATTGGTCTTGATAGTGGATGAAATTTTAATTGTCTATGATATACAGGAGGTCGGACTGAATGATCGAATTGTCCCTTCTGGCTTTAAAACCTGTGAAGGTATGAAACAATGAATTGGTTTTGCATAGCTTCAACCCCGGTGTGCCCAGAACTGTCAGCACTGGTTCTTTCTGCTTTCTAGATGAACAATTTTATTAATATCCAAAGCAAGGCAAGAAGGTATAAATATAAAACCATTTTGATGCCTTCTTCCAGAGCAATTGTTCTCTCCATTAACATGAGGGAGATCAGAGTTAAATTTATGGGTTTCAATAATACTTCAGTTATTAAGGCCAGTATACCTACCCTTAGCAGAGAGAATGCCCTGTGTTTTGTAACAGCAGTCTCTCTAATCAATTTTTTAAATCTTCTGTCTGACTATAATGGTGGCTATGCAGTGCCCTAAAGCTATGGCAAGAGAATGATTCTTCAGACTGGAAGGTTTTGGACCCTGTTCCTTTGGCAAAACATTTAAAATATCATGTGCTTAGATCAATTTATCGAAGTTAGGACATTCAGAGTTGAGAGTAAAATTCTGTCCTTATATCCTGTTTTGCATAACTCTTTTTGAGGGGCTTCCTAAATAGAGAGTGTACTTCGTGTGTGCTACACTGTCTGTGCACAACAGAGAGAAATAACATGATCTATAAAGGCATGCATACACATACTTTTTTCCCACGACATGCTGGAGATCCATTGCTTGGGGCAGACTCAATTAATTGAAACTGCTCTGCGCTGCATGCAGTTGTATAAGTGGCGAAATGCATGTCAGCGCGCTGAAAATGGCAGTGGTGTGCTTTTGAATAGGGGTGCACCAATAAAGATTTTTGGGGCTGATACCAAAAGCCAGTTTTTAAGGAGGCATGTCAGCCGATACCAATCCAATTTCTGATACCAGCCCAGCAGCTTGAAGAACAGTGTCTGGCTGGTAAGTCTGTTGTAGTAGAAGGGGAGGGGGAAGGGAAGGGGCATGTGGAGGAAGATTGAGGCCCCTGCAGTGAGGAAGGGAGTAGGGCTGGGGCAGGCACTGCCCAGGTGTGGTGGGGCATGGGACAGACCAGCAAGTGGCTCATCTGGAGAGCACGGGGCCGGGCAGGGGGGAGCAGCTCCCACCACTGCACACACCCCAGGAGGACATGGGTAGGAGGTGTGCCCCCCAGATCTGCACAGGGTGGGGCAGGCTGCTGCTGCAGGATGGGACGGGCTGGGGCTGTGCCAGACTCTTCCTGGCAGGGGCTGGGTTGGGCCGCACTTGGGGTGGGCAGTGGTGGTGGTGCTGGGAAGGGGGCTCCCTGAAAGGACTATAGCCTCCCCATCAACAAGCTCCTCTCTTAGCACCACCGCCCACCCTGCCCTGAGTGCAGCGCAGCCCAGCCCAACCCCTGCCAGAAAGAGGCCCAGCTCGGCCTCGGCCCCAGCCCACAGCTGCAGCCCACCCCATGCGCAGATCTGGGGGCACACGCCCCCACATGTCTTCCCAGGGTGCGTGCAGCAGCAGCAGGAACCCCCCCCTCCCCCATGCCTCCCAGATGATCTGTGGCTCTGTCCTGCCCCAGCCCCACTCCCTCCCTCATTTTGGGGGCCTTGATCTGCACCCCCCCATGCCCCTTCTCTCCCTCCTCCCCTTTCACCACAGCAGACTTACCAGCTGGCCGTAGCTCTCCAAGCTGCTGGGCTGTGCTTCTCACTGCATACATGGTACGCTGTGGTTGCGCATATGCACGGGCCATTTATCGGCAAATTTCTAAGCCACATCTGGCCAATTTCTGATGCAGTCAATTTTCTTTTTATTGTTGCCAATCCAATATCAGACCAATGTATCGGTGCACCTCTACTTTTGAACTAAAGCACCTCCAAGATGTTTTAGTTTAAAAAGCAGGCCAGCACCATTTCCTCAGTGCTGATGTGCATTTTGCTGATTATACAACTGCAAGTGATGCTTGCATGTGTAAACATGTGCTAAGAGCCTGGTTGGAAAGATAGGAAGGCTTAACATCTTTCCTTTATTGCCAGAAATGGATATTGCATTGCTTCGCAGTTTGCTCTTAATTCTTTAGGTCAGTGGTTGTCAACTGGGGGGTACATATACCCCCTAGGGTTACTTTAAAAGGTCATAGGGGGTACACAGAACTAATGTGTCTGATAAATGCCATGTGCATGCACATAGCTGCAGCACAGCACACAAGTGGCCGGGAGAGCAGCTGGGTCTGGCTGGTAAGTGTGCTGGTAAGTGTGTTGTGAGGGAAGGGGCTTGAGGAGGGCGGATAAAGGCCCCAGCAGTGGGGGAAGGA
Source organism: Alligator sinensis (assembly GCF_000455745.1). Classification (NCBI taxonomy): domain Eukaryota; kingdom Metazoa; phylum Chordata; order Crocodylia; family Alligatoridae; genus Alligator; species Alligator sinensis. The sequence goes on from NW_005841878.1 coordinate 4,534,702, forward strand.
GTGGGGCTGGGGCAGGGGCTGCCTAGCCAGAGTGGGGCGCGGGACTGAGCCACGCAAGGGGAGGCTTTTGCTGCTGTATGCACTCTGGGAGGCATAGGGGGGGACGTGTTGGGGGACTGCAGCCACTCTAGAATTTGCTGTAGCTTCCCAATCTCCCCTCCCATCACTGCTGCCGCCCATCCTGGGAAGAGCCCAGCACTGCCCTGGCCCACAGTGGCAGTCTCCCCTTGACCCATGCACAGAGCTGGGGGCATGTGCCCCCCCATGCCCTCCCGAGAGTGCATGCAACAGCAGGAACCTCCCCCTCACGCAGCTTAGTCCCGCACCCTGCCCCAGCCCCACTCCCTCCCCCACCGCTGGGTAGGCCTGCCCCTCCCTGCCTTGCATGCAGATCTGGGGTGCCCTCCCATGCCCTCCCAGGGTGCACGTAGTGGCAAGAGCCCCCCGGATGAGCCTCTTGCAGCTCTGTCCTGCGCTCTGCCTCTGTACAGCTCCTACCCCAGCCCCACTCCCTCCCTCACTGCCCCCCCACCTTAAAAACAAGAAAAAATATAAAGGGGTGCATGAGCTGAAACTTTGAGAGAGAAGGGGTACATTTGTTAGAAAAGGTTGAAAACCCCTGCTTTAGGTAACAGCTTCTTGACATCAAATCACAAACTGACTGTATGTTGCAGAAAGCAGAGTACAGAGCACAAGATTAATTAAAATTTACCATTTGATTAGGTGAACTAGTACAGTCACTGTCAAAATTTAACTGCACCTTTTTTGGGTTTAAAGGGAAGAGTATTTATTGTACCCACTATTATTGTATTCCGTTTCTGTTGGGAAGCAGATGGTTTTATTATTTAGGAAATACAACAGTGGGATTCTCCTGAATGTTTGACTTACCTTGGAAGAGTATGAAATGGCTTCAGCCAGGTAATGGGAAGGGAGTGAGAGAAAGATCAACTCTTCTGGTTCACAGCTTACTCCTTGGTTGATACTGAGCAGCGGTTTTCATGCTTGTTTGCAGAAGGTGGGTCAGTGGAATGATGGGATGGTGTAAAACAGCAATTCTCACCATTGGTGCTACAAAACCCTTTCAGGGATGCCACGATGCAAGGTGCTGCAGCAGTGGTGGCAGCCAGGTAAAACTGCCCCAAGCCCACTCCTACTGCCTTAGGGCTTTCTGATCTGCCTAGAGCAGAGAGGAGCTGCCTCGTGCTATAGCCCTTCCTGGCCTGCTCCTTCTGGAAACATGTACATGGGACAGTTCCACCTATGTCCCTCTGTTTCCAAGAGGAGCTTTGGCAGGGAGGGGAGTGTGGACTGGGAAGGGCTATAGCATGAGGCGGCTCCTTCCTGCTGTATGCAGATCAGAGTCCTAATGCCACAGGTGCGTGTTTATGTGCCATAACCCTTTCTGAGCCGGCTGTGCAGAAGGAATGCGGAGCAGCTTTATGTAGAGGCAGCATCAACTGGTTGAGAACCACTGAATAGAGGTGCGCTGATACATCGGTCCGATATCGGATTAGCACCAATATAAAGAAAATTGATTGTATTGGAATTTGGCTTTTTTTGCTTGATGTGGCCGATTAAATGTCCCATGCATGTGTGCAGCCGCAGCACGTAGGCGGCGAGGAACACAGCCCGGCAGCTTGATGAGTTGCATCCAGCTGGTAAGTCTGTTGTGGATGAGGAAGGGAAAGGGAAGGAGCATAGGAGAGGTGCAGATTGAGGTCCCCACAGTGAGGGAGGAACTGAGGATGGGGCAAGTGCCTGGGGTAGGCGCTGTCCAGCCTGGGTGGGGCAGGGCGTGGAATGGAGCCGCGGCTTGACTGGGGGGTGTGAAGAAGGCGGGGGGGGGCCCTCCACTGTGTGCATCCCGGGGGGACATGGTGGGGGGGAGGGGGGCATATGCCTCTTGGATCTGCACGTGGGGCAAGGGCTGGCTGCCACTGTGGGCTCAGGACATGGCTGCTCTGGGCTCTTCCTGGCAGGGGCTGGGCTGGGCTGTTCTTGGAGTGGGCAGCAGCGGTGCTGGGAGTGGGGCTTGGAGGGACTACAGTGAATTTTGGGGTGTCTGCAGCCTGCCGCCCTGCCGTAGCTTCCCTCCCAGTGCTGCCACTGCCCACCCTGAGCATAGCCTGGCCCAGCCCACAGCGGCAGCTCAGTCTTGCCCCATGCAGATCCAGGGGGCACATGCCCCCCATTCCCTCCTGGGTTGCATGCAGTGGCAGGTGCTGCCCTCCGTCCCTGCACCCCCTGGACTAGCCACAGCTCCTTTCCGCGCCCCATCCTGGTTGGGCAGTGCCTGCCCCAGCCTCTGCCCCAGCCCCACTTACCACAGGGGCCTCGATCTGCTCCCCCTGCCATGCCTCTTCTCGTCCCCTGCCCCTTCCACCACAACAGACTTACCAACTGGACACTGCTCTTCAAGCTACTGGGCTGTGTATTGGAAATTGGATCAGTATTGGCTGATATGCCTCCTTAAAAATTGGCTATATGTATTGGCCCCAAAAATCTCTATTGGTGCACCCTTATCGCTGAGGTAAGCTGAGGCAGCATCAATGGTAGTTCTCAACCAGGGGGTGGCAACAAATTCAAAAAGTGGTAGAGGAATGCTGTGACTCTGAAAAGACTGAGAATCACTGGTGTAGAAACTCATGCAGAACAGCTTCCCTGAGACAGCAGTTGCCCAAGTTGTGATATTTGGAGGCTCTCAAGCCCTTCCCAATGACAGGATGTTACTCAGGAAATTCCTTGAAATTCCCTATTTCTTAGTGGTTAGAGACAGAAATTAAACATTAAATTGGTTTAAGTGATCAGAAAATGTTTCAAATCTGCAAGAGAACAGAAGTTCAGTGCACATAAACTGCTTTTAAAATGCCTGAATCTGGTTTAAGATAAACTTGGAGCAATGTAGTACAAGACTTTTAACTGGTTTAGGTTAAATCAGTTTATAACTTCTGTCCCAGACCCACTCCAGATTCAAGTTAACTTGCAGTCCCCCAGCATCTCAGAACGCTTTGCACCTCCCCCACAAACTCCCCCTCACAGGGTGGGTGGGCTAGCCTTGGCCCCAACTGTCTGCTCCAGCCAAAAAGGAAGGTGTGCTCTAATGCACCCTGGCTTCTGGTCTCAGCCACTGCAGGCATGTGGTTTTATTTCCAGAATCAAAAGTTAATGTCTGTTCATTTGCGTATCCGTTCAGTCTACGCAGCCTAGATTAACCTGTGAAGATTGAATTGATTCAGCCTTGGGCTTTGTGACTGTCTGTACTTAGCCAGTATGTTTTCTTGTTTTCATATGAAGATGAGATTTAAAGGGAAAAATGAAAGATTAGATGAAGTTGAGGTTGTCCTGCCTTGTCTCCAACCTTCTTTGTTCTGCCATCGATGGCTGTCATCTTCATACCCTGATGCTCAGGAAATAAAACATTTAGCCACCGTGTTTTTACCCTCATCTCTGCTTTCAGCCCTGTGCTTTTTTTGCTGTACACATTTCAAAAGCTTCGCTGAATATAGAATTTCTAAAATTGTTTTGGGTCATTCTGTGACGCTCATCACAATAAGTATCGTACCGCCTCAGTCACAAGTGTGTCTTCTCAATACCCTTGTAGGTTCGAGATGTTATACCCATTAGGGAGGTGGGGAAGTTGAGCAGAGTAAGGTGAATGTTTGCAAGAAGTGCCCATTAATATTGGATAGAGTTCACTTCTCATTGTGGATTCATTTTTTCAGAGGTGCAGAGCACCTATAGCAGCCATTGAATCAAACTGAATGTCTATTACATCTGAAAATTAGGTCTTAAGTATCTGAAATGTAGCACATGGAAAATGAAAAGCACAAAAGTTGGCTATAAATAATTTAATGTGAAAACATTGGTTTCACTGACTTCCTCAACAACATATAAGGTATCCATGGCAGAGCTGTGAATAGAACACAGGGTATTCGAACAAGATGTGAACATCAAGTGTATTGCCCTTTATCTCGCTAAATATTTTTTTTAAATACAGATATATGAACTTACATATGTTTACTAAATTATTAGCCTAAATCATGATTTTCAGCTAAGGTATGCCGTAAGATCCTTTCAAGGGTGTTGCATAACTGTGCACTGTTAGGCATGCATACATTTGCACATAATTCACAAGGTAAACCCAGGCATAATAGTAGGAAATCCAAACTAGAATCCATAGTATCAAAAGTATTCTCGCCAGTTGTGGCTTTCCTCAGTTTTTTGCACTGTTATTTTTCTGAGTCAAAAAACAAATGAAAGCTAAGAATTAGCTTTTCTGTAGGAAGCCTTGAGTTTAATGAAAGGTGCTAAGTCTAAAAGGTTGAGGACCACTGGCTTTAATAAGAAGTTATGCATATTATGCATTGTTTCCTTATTGTTTGTTTCTTTCTATTTCAGACAAACTGTCATTGGAAGGAATAGTGGTACAGCGTGCTGAATGCAGACCTGCAGCCAGTGAAAACTATATGAAACTTAAAAGGTAGGTATATTTCTGTTACTTATATGTCTGTGATGTCTTTGCTGTTCTAATTTCTTCCTCATTAAAGAGCCAGATAAATATAAAGCTTTCCTTTCATATTTGGACTTGGACCTTGGTGTATGCTTGGTATGTGCATTAATATAAATAATCTAAACCTATGTGCATATATGTTTATATGAATAAATACAAATAGAATGCACCCAAATACAATTTAATGGTTTTCCTTTGCATAGGTAGGGTGAACGGCTACTCACAAATGTCTTGGCAGACTGTCTAAACTGAGTGCAAAGAGCGACTTAATACCATTCTGTGCTATGTTTATAATGAGCACACTTGAAAAGCTCTTGTTTTAGAAACAGTAAAGACTTCAGAGAAAAACTTTGTTTATAATGGGGAACACTGTTAGAAGAGAAACTGGTCAAATTTATATAACTAAGAAACTTGAGATCCTAAGTCTTATTGTAAGTAAATTAATTTTGAAACTTTTGCTCTATTTCTAGAATCTATAATGTGATTTATATTTCATATAGAGTATTATCTGTGACTGTTAACCTAAATGTCTCACTTGTTAACTGTATTTAATATTAAAAGAAGATTTTGTTTCAGTTCTAAACCAGTTGCTTTTGGTTTAATTAAATATCACCTAATCTTATGACAGAATGTAAATAGAAAAGCCCAACTTACTTTCTCTGTATCATATGTTAATATTACATATCTCCATCATGCCATCTGACAAATAAGTCTAAATTAAACGCTCCGTCTTTTCATTGTTCTGTATATGTATATTTATATAGAACTGTGTGTGCAAATATTCCATGCCTTCTAGAGACTCAGTACTGTCAATTTTAACTGTTGTCTTTGAGTCCCATAGTATGGCTGCTGCCATAGTATCTTCCACTGACATAGAATGGAGTTTAATCTTAATTTAATCTTTGTTGTAGGGGATTCGTTTCAGTCCAATTCATTTCAATTTAAGTACATTGTATATCTGGTTCATAATTGTTTTAATCGCAGGTTTCCTGATCTGAACATTTGTTCTTTTTTTGTTCGCATTCTCCCATTAGTTGAACATATCAGTTCCTGTGGGAAGGTCACAGCAGGAAGCAAAAATGAAACTGACAGCTCTAATGAAATACTGCCTTAACTTTGAATTTGCCAGCATTTTACAGGATTTGTCAGTATTCTCATGTCATACATACAACCCCCTCTGGACTTTCATTTGTGTTTCTTATCATGGTGAAGGCCTTCAGGAAGAGACAAAATTTGAAGGCATTTTTTTTCTCCTGTGAAATAGGGGGAAACTGAAAAATGATTGTACTGTTGTTTTTCTCCTTCCTGCAGAAAGGTTGTCAGATTATGCCTGCCTAGATTTTAACTTTCTACTTTGTTAGAGATTTCCTGTCTTTCATCAAATAGAGCCAAAAAATTTCATCTGGTACAACTTGGCTTGATATTTAGCAATCACAGCCTCAGAAGAAACTGTTTTATCTTATGTCCAAACACTTTTTCTGGTTGGAACAGTAGCAGTGTCTAAACATTTTGTCTAAATCCCTCTGCTCCCTCCTGGCCCCCACATGCTTCAGAGCATATTTAATGTTTTGTTTCATTTATATGGAAAGATAAACATCACAAATTAATGAGATTGAGCTTTATATACACTTTTCTTTTCTCTTAGCCATTGTGTTTCAGAGGAGATAAGCTCCCCAAAGGTAGAATTTATAATATTGATACAAAGAAAAATCAGAGTTAGCTGTGTCGGCTTTAAGTTCTGCAGCAGAAATAGTGTAAGAAAGAAGCAAAATTCAATGGATACAAACTTTATTAGCACAGAATTAAGGTTTCTCACACCTGTGAAAACCAGAAAATGAAGACTTAAGGTACACATCCTTCCAAATTTAACTCTTTCTGAGCTGGCAATAACCAGGGGGATTTTCTGCAAGCATTTCAGCTGCATTAGCCGTGTTAAATGTTTTTTTTTTTTTTTTTCCTGAATGGGGAAGGGATTTGATATTAAACAGCTAGAGGTAGAATCATTGAATCATAGAAAATTAGGGTTGGAGGGGACCTCAGGAGGTCATCTAGTCCAACCCCCTGCTCAAAGCAGGACCATCCCCAACTAAATCATCCCAGCCAAGGCTTTGTCTACCCTGGTCTTAAAAAACCACTGAGGGTAGAGATTCCACAACCTCCCTGGGCAATTGGTTCCAAAGCTTTACTCCCCTCCTTGGGGGATAGTTTTTCCTAATATATAACCTAAACTTTCTTTGCTACAACTTGAGACCATTGCTTCTTGTTCTGTCACCACTGAGAACAGTCCAGCTCCATTGTCTTTGGAACACCCCTTCAGTTATTTGAAGGCTATTATTAAATACCCCCTTAGTCTTCTCTTCTCCAGACTAAAGAAGCCAAGTTGTCTCAGCCTCTCCTCATAAATCCACATTCCCCAGCCCCCTCACCATTTTAATTGCCCTGTACTGCACTCTCTCTAGTTTGTCCACATACTTTCTGTAGTGGGGGCCCAAAACTAGACTCAGCACTCCAGATGTTTCTGGACTCTAGTTAAACAAGGAACTTAAGTATTGACCTAACTGCTGAGTTTTGGCTACTTATACTAAATAGCTAAGTTAGTTGCTCTTACTTTAGAGTCTCCCCTTCAAAAAAGAGATGGCAAACTGACGTGCGAACTGCTTGTCGACTGCCCTTACCCTGTTTGCTTTCCCTGTTTGCTCAGGGAGTCTCCTTCTATACTTTCTTGGGCCTGGACTGGCTCCACCCCCTTGTTTAAGGCTTTTGTCAGATACAGGTAGCAATCACCCGTCTAGCAGCTCTCTTAGATGCCAAACGTATAGACAACCTTGGCTCACTTATCTTCCAGAAGCAGGATCTGGTGCCTGGCTCCTTTTCTTCCTCTTGCTCCCAACAAACTACTTGCAAACTGCCCTGTTTGCTATTCCTGTTTGCAGTCCATGAACAAGAGGTGAGAACATGGGGCTGACGTGTCACCATTTCCCAATTTCTCACTTTTCCCTTGTCCCGTTCACTTGTCACCTGTTTTCACTTTCATCTCTTTCCCCTGCCATAGACTCCTTTCCTCATCTTTTCTTCTCTCTCATTTCTTTCCCATTTCCTTCATCCTTCTCAGCAGGCATTCAAATGTGTAATTTATTTTCCTTTTAAGAGCACCTTCTGGATTTTCTGCTGTGCTCAAATTACTTTTAAATAAAATTAAATAAGAAATGTCTGACAGAGGTGGATTGCAGCAGCTTGTCTATACCTTTTTTGCAGATTTTTGTTAAGATTAGATTCAAACTGACACTGGCTGAATGTTGCTCAGGCTCAGTACATACACTGTGTCCCCTTAAACCACTCTTGCTATGTGAAAGTTAGCTGGCTGGCAGACAGCACAGGCAACCTCCGCTTAACACTGTTTCGCTTAGCACTGTTTTGCTATAACGCTCGTTTTACATTAATAACTGAGTCCACTTGGCACTCAGTGAGTTTCGTTATAACGCGTGTGTGTGTCTCGTACAGGTGGCAGCAGGTTTCACTTAATGCTGTTGTGCTTAACACACTTTTTTGGGGGAACCAATTAAGAGTACTAGGCAGGGGTTGCCTGTACTCCGCATGTACAAAATGTAATTGCTCATACCTATCGGTAGATCTTCACTCTTTTGTGAATACTGTACTCATTGTTTCTTTTCCAGAGTGCTGTTAGGTGCCTAGCAGTAGTTGTAATAAATGTTGAGGAACCAAGACCATTTTCAGCCTGATCAGAGTGATCTGACCCCCAAGTTTGTGTTTAAAATAAGGTTCATATAATTTGCTGAAGGGATTTTAATGGGGGGCAGGCAGTATTTTTGATCTTAAATGTCCCAGATTTTGGTTCATTAATCTTACCTCCCACTCTGATAAAGCCAACCAAGTCTCTTTTAAATTTAAGACTTCCCCTCAATACTTAGATTTTGTACATGGAAAATTATACATTTGTTCTAATTTTCTATGTATAGAATCTAATTTATTGGGAGGCTCATCTTATTTGTGTCTCCCACCACTGTGGCGGGGCAAGCAACCTGATGCCTGCCTCATGCCTTCCCCTACACCAAGGGTCAGCAACCCCCGGCACGTGTGCCGAGCATGGCATGTGAGGCCACTTTGCTTGGCACACTACCACCAGCCTGGGCTCTAGGCAGCTGCTGCCGGCCACGAAGCCTGGGCTGCTCCCAGCAGGCGGCTGGGAAGCTGCAAGCACTGCTACAAGCAGACTGGGCTCCGTAGTTGGCAGCAGCTACCCAGAACCTGGGCCGGTTGCAGCCAAGAGGCTGCAGACATCTGCTCTGGGCTCTGGCATCAGCTCCACACTAGCGGGTGCATGTGCACCTCCGAGTGGACAGTGTGGGAGGGGCCTGAGGCAGTGCAACCCTGGACTCTTCCCTGCTGCTGGCACAGAGCCAATGATTGGGCTCCAGAGCAGCTGTTTGTAGCCAGCTTGGGGCATCTGAAGCGGGCAGGCTGAAAACAGCTGTGCTGGGCTCCACAGCCCCGGCATCAGGTCCATCAGGTAGAGGCGACTGCACGTGCACCTCCTGACTGCAGCCAGCCCAGGCTCTGGTAGCTGCTGCCAACCACGGAGCCTGGGCTGCTTGCAGCAGGGCTTGCAGCTGAGCCTGCCTGACTCCCACCTGTTCCAAGCCCAGCCCTGACCCAGCCCCCTGCCAGGATGAGGCTGGCGCTGCCCCTTGCTAGAAGCGCTGTACCTTTTGCAGGCATAGCTGTGTGGGGTGAGTGGGTGGTTGGGCTGATGGGCTGGCTCCCCAGGGAAGCACAGGGGCTGTGGCGGGACCACGGCATTGTTGGGTCAGACTTTGTCCAGTGGGTGGGCCAGGAGCCTGGTTCCATGCGCCCGCGCATCTGGTTCTGTGTCTGTCTGCCTCTGTCTGGTTCTGGATGTGTGTGTGCATGCGTCTGTTCTGAGTGTGTTCTGGTTCCCTTTGTTTGTGCACGTGATTTTGTGCATGTGTGTGTCTGGTTTTCTCTCTGCTCTCCTTTTTTTCTCTCTCTCTCTCACCCTCCCCCCTCTTTTTCTTATTTGTCTTTTTTTCTCTCTCTCTCATTGCAACATGCTCACCAAAAAAAGGAATACACAACAACAAAGGCAACATTTATGATTATTAAATATACTAATATGCAGTGTGTCCTGCCATGTACCCCGCCCTCATTTTGTTTTTCTGACATGCCAGCACTCCGGCACCTTCCAAGGTAGACATTGTGGGTTTTTTGGCACTCTTGTTAAAAAATGTTGCCTACCCCTGCCCTACACTGTACACTTCTGTCACTTGCCCCTCTCTGGTTCCTGTGCCCCTGGTGCCCATCCTCCCCCCGCAGCCCACTTTCCCTGTCATCTGTCCAGGCCATGGAGCACACAGTGACTTTGGACCTAGCTATACTGTCTCCCCTGTGCTCCTCCCTGCCCCACATTGCGCAGTCTTCACTGAGCTCCCCTTGCCTCACAAGCCACCTTAGGCTATCCTAGCCAGTCAGCAGCGACAGTGACAGCTCTGGCCACAGCTCTGCAGCAGCCTTCTGCCCCAGGCTGGTACTCAAATGCAAGACGAGGCTTTTTTCCCCCTTAAGCTGAATGGCAAAAAAATCCTCATCTTGGAGTTGAGTAAGTGTGGTACTTCTGAAGTCACCTTTTAAACAGTAATATGTTCTCAACCTTAAGTAGAGTGGTGCCGACATTTTCTTATAATGAAAGTAAAGTAATTAAAAACGCATCATCTTGAGATATTGCTATTGAAGTGGTATTTGCCTGTGTTAAGACCAAAATAACAATGCTATCAGAGCTTGTCAAATAATCAAAGTTTTCTAAAGAGAAAAATTAAGAGCATAAGGAAAAATCACTGAATCAAATAAACAATGTAAGCGTAAGAAAGGGAACACAAAGCTATTGCATAACTCATTCACTTTTCTATTTTAAAAATGCCAAATTTCTATACAGGCACAGAGATTAGGCTAAGAAAAAACCTAATGTCAGCCAGTCTGGGCTAATGAAGACTGTACATTAAACCAGTAAAATTTAATTACTGCTCACTGGACTAGTTGCTGACCTTCTCTCAAAAATACTGAGTGTATTGGCTGGCACTTCAGTGTATTGCTGAAAATGAACAGTATATTCCTGGGTCAGGTTCTTTGCGAATACCACTAAGCAGTAGAAGAATGGCTAATAAACTCAGTCTGCTAGTTTAATTTTTTTCTGCATCTCTGCTTAAGCAGTTGGCCCCTGTACTCCTTTCCAGAATAAGTGTATGTGATTAAATATTCACGTGCTGTTTTCAAAAGGTGATATATGGCACAACTGCTGCTCGGCTGTTTGAAGTAGGAGGCCATTTTTATGCTTAGCCTCAGGTTGGATCTGCCTGTTTGTCAGTGCACCCAGGATTTTGAAGCACATTAGATCAACATGTTCTCCTAGAAACAAAATCTAGCATATGGGCATACAACAAAGTACTGTGTTTCTTTTTTAAAGTAACACATTTTGACTGCATAATAATTAGTGCAATAAGAATTTCAGATCCTATTTTTTCTTGAATGTATTAAAGGACTTGTCACAGAATTGTCCAAACTTTAGGGGAAGGAGAGGGAGAGAGAAGAAAAATGTTGCCCGTAATGATGTGGCTTCCTCCTGAATTCCTGGGAAATAAGCAGTTTATTTAAAAAATAAATAAATAAATAAAATGTAGCAGGTTCATGTTCCAGGGGTAGCCATGACTCCCCCTGGTGGCTGCATAATCCCTGCCCAGCTCCACTTCTGTGGTGCGTTCCCCTTTTTACTCATCTCCATGCCTTTGATGTAATTGTGTTATTAGAAAGGGAGGTTGCCTAGGGTGAGCCCCAGTTCTTCTAGTTGCCACCAGGTCCCTCCCATACACTACTCCAGTCTCAGCTTTGTCTCTCTCGGGTAGAGTGGGTCTTCCTGACCTTCTGTGCTGCCCAGGGCACTTGTGGTTGTAAGGACTGCTACGCGGCTCCGGTGGGCACTTGGCACCAATCCAACACTGGGCCACTTCAGGCTTTTATATCCTTGTTGGGGCCTCAGCCCCTTCTTTCTGTCACTGGTTCCCATAGCCTAGGCCTACTGTACTGGACTTGGCTTCTAGGTCCTAGCCCAGTCCTAGCCACTGAGCCTGCTTTGGCTCCTGCTGGGTCTCTGGCCCCTGTCTCCAACCTGCTCTGGGTCCCCTAGCCCCAAACTGTGCCTTGATCCTAACTCCTGGCAGGGCTCCAGGTAGTGACATGCCCCTTGTTTAGGGTTACTGCCCCTCCCCTTAGTCCCTTCCACAAACCACCAGGCCAAATGCAAACCGAAATATCAGCTCACTAGTTCCAACTCAATTCTCTACCGGCTGTCTGAAACTCCCCATCCGTACTGCATCTCATTCCCTGCCAGCCCTCCACTTCTTATTGGCCTCTCCCCAGGATAGCAGGATCTCTGTCAAGCTCTTTTCAGCAGGCGGCTTACTACAGCGCTCCTTCTTCTGCTGCCTCCAGGGCCAGCCCCCTTGCTCTGGCTCCGGTCAGGGTTTTATATGCCCAGAGCCCTGCCCACTTCCAGGTTATTAACTTCAACATTGCCCAGTTCACAAAAACCCTTCTTTAAAGAGGCCATTCTGTTCTTCTGTAATAGGGTAAGGGTTCCCTGTTACAAAAGAAAAAAAGTCTACTGACTGTTTTAAGAAGTCGAAAAGTAATAGCAGATGAGTATGGAAGCCTCCTGCTCCCATATTCTAATTCATAGGGATGGGAACTTCCACTATTATAAGAGATCAATACTTCAGCATATTAAAAAAAAAATGAGGAAAACAAGACACTTAAAGAAGCACTGATGATACTATTTAAATAAAATAGATTCACTAGCATGGGTAGATAGATAATTATTGGACTGAAGATCAGGAGACCTAGTTTTTATTCTTAGTTTTGTTACTTACTGTGTGACGCTGGGGTATGCTGCTTTACCACTGAATTTTTTTCACTCCAAACCTTTGTTTGTCTTATCTATTTACTCTTGTGACTCTTTTGGTCTACAGTTATTGTTTGCAAGGTGTGTGTACAGTAGCGGATGCCATAAGGCCCAATTTTTGTTTTGGGGCCTTTAGGTACTGCTATACTATAAATAACTCACAAAAAATAATCTCTTTTTTGCAGGTGTAGTTATAAATTAATAAGGAGAAACAAACATGTGGGAAAAATAAAGAACAAAGAAAGGTGTATTTCCTGAGGGGAACTTGTTATGGAGAAATACCTTCTTGACAAGCTGATAGATGTACACCAAGTTTCAATAATTCTGCACAATTATCTTCTCTCTTAATTTCACTTACAGGTATTTAAGTACCTTTTGAACCCCTCTTTTGAACTTGTTACATACTCTTCTTTTCCTCTCTTTAAAAAAATCCTATGTATTATCCTTAGTGTACTTTTTAGAATATAAAACTCTTTAACCTTTCTAGTAAACTATATTTTATTACCCCATGGAGTATATTAGTTAAGGAAAACTGGCATGCACGTGAAAAGCAGAGTATAATTATATGACAACATGGTGTCCTTCTTTTGAGTGGGCTAAAAAAACCACCCTTCCTTGATAGCTAAAGGAATATTTTACCTTCTCTCTTTTCTGTTATATTGTTAGTAGATGGGTCCCCTTTGAGTTCAGTTATGCAGCTATACCCTGTACATGCTCTGTCTTTCTGTCATCCTTTCTAAGTGGCACTTGAACTCCAGCACCCTTAGTTGGTTCCTGCTTAGACTTCCTTCAGGGAGCCAGTGACCACTTAGAAAATGTAGTGACAAACACTAGTTTGTTCAAACAAGTGGTGATTTAATTAATATTAGGAAATCATACACCTTAAAAAAGGGGGTTTAGAATAACAAACGTGTGTGTATGTTTGCTGATGATATGCTTGAGCCTCATACACTGAAGTTCAGATTCTTCTTGCACCACAGGATAACCCAGGAACCCCGAGGGTGTTAGGAGACATTAAAATAATGAGGTGATGGGATCTGACCCAACAATCAGACATCCTGTCATGCTACAAATACATGCTACATGCTGCCCACTGCACCCTGAGCACAGTTGGGGG
>NW_005841878.1:4548346-4584985 GCF_000455745.1 Alligator sinensis
GGGGGGGGAAGGGGGGACATGGGCCCTCAGGGCCTCCACTGGTCTGTGCACAGCAGCGGAGCTCCCTCATACACCCCTGGATGACCAGATCTTCCCAGATCTGGCTGGGCCAGGGTTGCCCCCACATGAGTCCCCGCTGCTGAGTTGAGCCGTGCCTGCACATAGCCAGCTTGCAGCAGGGCTAGAAGCTCAGTGGTGGCAACCTCTTCCACCTCTGCCCCCACAGAGATGGGGGGAACACCTCCCCCGCACCCTTGGAGGAGCCCCCTGGGCTCCAATCCTCCCACCACCCGGCTGGGCTTGGGGCCCCACTTACCTTTCCTTGCTCCTGGCTGGGCTACACAGTCAGCCACTCGCCACGGTGGCCTCGATCTGGTCCCCGCTCCTTCCTTCCCCCACAGATTGACCTGCTGAGGCTGGGGGCAGCGGGTGCATGCATGCGCACATGCCCAGCTGTCCCCCCAGCCCACAATCTACCAAAAGAGGCTCCAGGATCTACCTGTAGATCGGAATCCCCGGGTTGGTGACCACTGCTGTAAAGTGCCTGGCATGTGGGTTGCAACCTTTGTGCCCAGAACCCAGTTGTTAGCATCAGGACCCAGACTGTCCTGGTCTCAGTGCTGATTGTCAGCATCAGGGTGGGGCACCTTTGGGAGAGAAATGCCATATGTTCTATGGCTCTATACAAACCAGACTCAGAGGTGTTCTACATTATATGTGGAGCATATGTTTGTGGTTGGTTTGCCATTTTACGGCACCATAAATTAACTCAACATAAATTTCATAGATTTTTAGGGTCAGAAGGGACCTTTGTAGATTATCGAGTCTGACCCCCAGCCCAGGGCAGGAGAGAGCGCTGGGGTCAGATGACCCCAGCTAGGTGCTCATCTAGTCTCCTCTTAAAGACATCCAAGGTAGGGGAGAGCACCACCTCCCTTGGAAACCCATTCCAATTTTTGGAAACCCTCACTGTAAAGAAAATTATTTTCCTAATGTCTAATCTAAATCTGCTCTCCATCAGTTTATGGCTGTTGTTCCTAGCAACCCCAGGGGACACCCTGGTAAACATAGTGCCCCCTCTTACTTGCTGCCCCCCGATGAATTTGTAGATGGCCACAAGATCCCCGCTCAGCTGCCCTTTGCTGAGGCCATAGAGATTCAGGTCCCTCAATCTCTCCTTATAGGATTTTACCTGCGGGCCCTTAACCATATGAGTAGCTCTCCTCTGGATCCTCTCCAGATTATCCACATCCCTCTTGAAGTGTGGTGCACAGAACTGGACACAGTACTCCAGCTGCAGTCTTACCAATGCCACGTAGAGGGGAAGTATCACCTCCTTAGACCTGTTTGTGATGCACCTCCTAATGGATGAGAGAGTGTGATTGGCCTTACTTATCACACTTCGTTACACTGACGACTCATGTTCATTTTGGAGTAGCCTATGACTCTAAGATCCCTTTCTGCTACTGTGCTGCTTAGAAAGTCACCTCCCAGCCTGTAGGTGTGTTGGTGATTCTTTCTCCCTAGATGCAGCACTTTGCACTTACCTTTGTTAAACTGCATCCTATTCTGATTTGCCCACTTTCCCAATCTATCCAAATCTGCCTGAATCCACTCCCTGGCCTCGAGTGTGTTTACTTTGCCCCATAATTCGGTGTTGTCCATGAATTTGGACAGAGTGCTTTCCACACCCTCATCCAAGTCACTGGTGAAGATATTGAACAGCACTGGTCCAAGGACCAAACCTTGGGGAACTCCACTGCCCACATTGTTCCAGGTCAAAAATGACCCGTTCACCACCACTCTCTGGGTGCGTCCCACAAGCCAGTTCTCCACCCACCTAACTGTGTAATAATCTACATCATAACCATTTAATTTATCTGTAAGAATGGGATGTGACTGTATCAAAGGCCTTTTTAAAATCCAAGTAGATGACATCTACCTCAATTCCTGCATCTAAGCAATGTTGTGACCTGGTCGTAAAAAGAAACAAGGTTAGTGAGGCAGGATCTACCTGCTATGAAGCCGTGCTGGTTGCCCTTCAGCATTATTTTTCCTACTGGACTCCTGCAAATGTGATCCTTAATAATTTCTTCAAAGGTTTTCCCAAGGATAGAAGTGAGGCTGACTGGCCTATAGTTACCCGGATCATCCTTTCTCCCCTTCTTGAAAATAGGGACCACACTGGCCTTTTTCCAGTCCTCTGGCACACGTCCTGAGTGCCATGGGTACTCAAACAACCACATCAGTGCTTCTGCTATGTGACATGTATGATTTATGGTGCAATTAACACTGTAATGATGCCATAAATGTAATGTCTGCCAGGGACTCAAGTGTCCTTGTAATCATAACAAAAGATCCTAATTCTTCTTTAGTTACTTTTTATCCCAGTGGCACTGAGCTAACCTTCAACACTGCAGGGTTTCTTTTGTGCATGCTTTATATTTATCTTAGCAAATAGTTATGGTTAGGATAATTTTTTGGTTTAATGATATATATATAAGGATAGGATTCTTTGTACACTTATTCCTTTTTTTTTTTTGTTTTAATTCTCTGACCTGCTTGGAACATTTTTTCTTCTCTGGATTTACTTGGTTCCTCATCTGTCTGATCTGGGAGCAGAAATCATATAAGTTAAGAATTTTCCCTCCTGCCTTGCCTTATAACAGTGAGCATTGTTATAAGGCATCAAAAGAAAGACATCTGATTTGAAATCCGTGGAACCCTGGGGCAGAAAATTGGAGCAGTTGTCATTCGTAAGTGTTTCTCTCACTTCATAGTTGTACTGTGGACATAATAAGGTGATCATCCTCAGCTGGTAACACCTTTTACAGCAGGAAGACAAAGGTTTTAATGTTAAAGTGAAAATATATTGTTTTTTCCTTCATGGGAAACTAGGTCTAAAACACAACCATTTGCCTGCCTAAAGATGTCTTGGAAGGCCTAATAAAGTCCATGCAGCTTCAATTATCTTCACACTGAAGACCCCATTGCCATGCAGAATTGCATGGTACTGGCATCTTTGGTACAGATAACCCTGGTGCCAGTGTTTTATGTCTCCCTGGCACCGTGATTTTTAGTTTAGTATCAAGAAGTTGCATGGTATAGAAAGGTCTCTCTGATGTCACACCCACTACTACTAGCTAGTATAAAATGTTACATCTAGTACCAAGTGCTTTACAGGTGTTACTTCTGAGTTATCCTGTGGTACCATTAAAATAGTCTTGCTAATCCTGTAACTTTAGCTTTGCCACTTACTACTTTGCTTCTTCAGCTTCTGATGAGAATTGCAGGCATCTTTGTTATTGTTCCTGAGTGTCAAGACTACCAGCCTGCCCATCTGAAAAATAATCTGAGGTTAAATATAGTGATTCCAACCCTTTGTATCTTTCACTATGACCTCCTTATAGTTACACTACTGGCTACTGTGGGATTTTCATTTGACAAGAGAAACAGTTTCTGCATCAATGGCACATTCTAGAGATAGATCTCTACCTTTTTCAGTGCAGCGGGTAAACCAAGAACTACTCTAAAACCTATTCCTTTTTTGTAAGCATCTGGTTTGTGGCGTGAAATGCTTCAGATTGAAGATCCTAATGTACTTGTCCTGATACCTCATTGAGTTGGTTGTATCATCAGTCTTATTGTTACAATCCAAAGACTACAAATCCTTCCAAGAGACCTGCTCAGAAGAGTGGTATACGACTAGGGATCCTGGTGGGTGGTCCAGGAAAGGTCACAAAAGCTTGGCTTGGAGCTTCATACCTCCAGGCCATGTTATCTAATAATGCCTGGATTCTGCCAGACATCTCTAGCAGACACGAGCCACTGTAGCACCAATGTACAAAAATGGGGTAGTTCATATCTAGAATCAAGCAATGTCACTTGCATCTTTTTTTAGGATACCTTATGGGCAATTATTTTGTCTGGAGGGCCACTTAATGAGCTTTGAACTATCAAGGGCCACAAGAGTAGCCCCACCCCTTGACAGGTGCCCTGCCCCCTGGTTGTCACCTTGGGACCGGACATCCCATCCCTAACCCCTGACCTTTGCCACCAGAAGTCCCTTTCCTTGCCCCCAGAAGTATTACTTTTTGTGGCGGGGGAGGGGTGCCATTTTGGAACACGAAAAAAATAAATCGTATACTAAAAATCAAATGTCTACTATAACATATTTAATTTTATTTCAAAAAAATATTTTTGGCATGATTTATGTGCATTTGTTTAGTGTCTAGAGGCTATTGCATAATAGCTTAAAATCAAGTCTTACTCACATTGTGTGTAGGGATGTGGGTATGTTGGGATGTGGGTGTGTGGGCCAGTTTGTGACGGGGTGTTTGTGGGTGGGTTTAGGGTTTGTGAGGGGTTGTGCATGTGTGGGGAGATGTGGGATATAGGAGAGGGTTTGTGGGGGGGGGGTGGAGTATGCATGTGGGCCCCCTGCCCACACAGCTCGTCCCCCATGGCACACAGCCTCTGGTGCTGGCGGCCCCCTGTGATGCACAGGCTCTGGCTAAGTCCCAGGAGCTGCACATGGCAGCAGGAAGTGGGGTCAGGCTGACCCAGCTTCATTGCGCAGGGCTCTCCACGGGTCACATGCAGCTCCTGGGACTCTTGTGCTGCTAGTGGGGAGCCTCACATGATGGAAGTGGCAGCCTGGCCCTGCTCTGTGCCACTGCATGCAGCTCCTGGCACGCGGCCAGGAAGCAGGAAATGGGGCTGGTGCCACCTAGCTCCATTGCACGGGGATCCCTGCCACTCTTGGGGGAGTTCTGGGAGCTGCATGTGGTAGCAGGGAACAGAGCCAGGCTGCCGGCTCCATCGCATGAGGCTCCCCCTGGTGACGTGCGAGTCCCAGGAGGCATGAGAGTCGAAGGGAGCCCTGTGCGATGAAGCCAGGCTGGCCTGGCCCTACTATTCCTGCCACTGTATGCAGAAGTGCAGCAGCAGTAACAGGAGAACTATTGGAGGCTGGGGGCCAAGCATTTCCACTGGCAGCTGCAGCAGTGGTAGCAGCAGCCCTGCCCAGAAACCATGGGCTGGCCTGGGCCGGGGCTGGGGTCCTCCTGCAAGCAAGGGTAGGACTGCAGCCTGCTGCCCTGGTGGGAGTGGGTAGGGGCCAGCTGCATGTGGAGTAGTACAGCAGTGACAGTTGGGGGTACAATTAATTAGTGGGTGCCTGCCCATGAGCCGAATGAAATCTCTTGGTGGGCCATATTTTGCCTGCCCCTGCCTTATAGTATCAGCAGTTCACAATAAATCAAGACACTAGAGTCTTCCAATAGCCATACTGTGGTTCAAGGAGCCCCAAAATTATATTTCGTTAGGGATAAAAGCTTCTTAAACAAGTTTACAGATGGGAATTACCAGTTATTAAACATTCCTGGCAGAATAGGACTTCTCAGATTAGAAAAGCATGTCAGAAATCCTTGACAATATCTAGGAAGAGAAATTAAATCCTTGCTGAAAGACTATTAGTTGCTAGTTTCTGAGCAGTTCTTGTCGCTTTGGATACAGTAACCAGATCTATGGCAACATCAGTTGCCATGAGACAATTGTCCTGGCTACCGCTGTCCACCATTTCTAGAGAGGTACAGTTTAGATTATATGCTTTTTAAAGGACAAGTTGCTCTGTGCCAAGATAAATAAAGTCTTACATTTTTTAAAGGACTTTCATTTCATCCTAAGATCACTGAGGACTTTTACTGCTGTGTTTATAAAGAAACAGTCAAGTTGGCCAGGTGATATCCAGTTCAGCCCTGTTATCTTTAGATAGACCTTCTGAGCCTTGAAGAAAAAATCAAGAGTTTCAGAGGAGGAATCCATCAGAATCATCCAAAGTATCTGCAAGTCGGTTGTCACTTCAAGAGAGGAAATTTAACTTGTGCATCAGAAGACTCTTTGTTACTTCCTGTAAACCTCTTAGTAGACGTGCACTGATGTATCGATCCATATTGGATCGGCACTGATAAAAAGGGAAATTGATGTTATCAGCAGTTGGCTTTTTTTGGCTGATGTAGCCAATAATGTCATTGATAAATGTCGTGTGTATGCATACAGCTGCAGTACACATGCAGCCAGGAGTACAGTCCGGCAGTGTGGAGACCAGTGTCTGGCCAGTAAGTCTGTGGGGGGAAAGGATCATGTGAAAGAGCTATAGTGCTGATCAGATTTGGAAAGAGGACCCAGGGCCAAGTCAGGTATAAGTTGCTACTTTGGATTGGCACTGATAAAAGGCAGATCAAGGTCCCCATGGTGAGGGGAGGGAGTGAGGCTGGGGCAGGGGCAAGCACTGCTCCTCCAGGGTGGGGCACAGGATGGAGCTGCGGGTAGCTCGTCCAAGGTGTGGCTGGCTCCCTGTTGCTGTATGCACTCCCAGGGGTAGGCTACAGGGTGGGCTACATCCACCCCAAAATTTGCTATAGCCACTTCTAGTGCAATCACTGCCCACCCCGAGCACAGCCCCAGCCCAGCCCTCCCACTGGGAAGAGGCCAGCATAGCTCCTGGCATGAGCCCGCAGCGGGCAGCTTCCCCTCTCCCTGTGCACAAATCTGGTGGGCACATGCCCCCACCATGTCTCCCCCAGGGGTGTGCACAGCAGCAGAGAGCCACCCACCTCTTCACACCCTCCAGATGAGCTGCCTGAAGCTCTGTCCTATGCCTCGCCCCACCCCAGCTGGGCAGTGCCTGCCCCTGCCTCAGCTCCACTTCCTCCCTCACCATGGGGCCCTCCCTCACCATGGGGAGCTCCCCTCCCCCATGCCACTTCCTGCTTACAGACTTACTGGCCAGATGCTGCTCTCCAAGCTGCCAGGCTGCATATCAGCTATTGAATCAGTATCGGCTGATATGACTGGTTAATAATTGACCATTGGTATCGACCAAAAAAATCTTTATCAGTGCACCCCTACCTTATAGGTATCGTTCTTCCCTTTGGCAGTTTGTCTTTTTTGCTTCTGTGGGATTTGGACCATTGGGTTATGAAGATAATGAAAAGTAGATGTTCCATTCAGTTTTATGATGTCCCTACCATCTCACTGACAAAAGTTCCATTAATTGTTCACCAGGGTCCAGATTCTGTTCCACTTAGTAGGCACTTAAGTGGACTTAAGTGCAAACCTTTTTCACTCTGCTTGAGTTCCTGAAAAATAGTTAATACAAAAGGTAGATGGGTTCTCTTTCTTGCTACTTTTTGGTGACTTGATCTTAGGAGAAGATAAGTGTGTTAGAAAAGTAGATGTGTTCACGGATTTTCATGGGCTTGAACAAGGTAGAATAGGATTGCATTTAGGCACCTAACGTCACTTAGACACCCAATAGATAGAACGGGATCTGGACCCAAAGGCCCATTTATAGTTGCAACTTAGTTAAGCGATGACTCTTACTTATCAGTATGTTGACTGCCCCAACCAAATCTCCTGAACTGGTAGCTGACACCATTCGGTAGTTACTTGAAGTTTACCTTGTAGAACGCAGTCAGTAAAGATAAATTGGCAACGTGTACGCGAGACCCTTTACTGTGCAGCAGACTAATTTGCTGTGTAGTAGAGTCACTCTTTACATCTGTGCCTCAGTTGCCACACACTAGACTAATTTACTGTGCTGCTGGATAGTCCTGTCAGACGCAAGTGGTATCTGGCAGCACAGGAAGTTACTGTGCTTAAATGCATGTGTAGATGATAATGTTGGGATTAGTTTACTCTGTCTTAAACTGAGCCAGAGTATATTCAATCGCATTAATTACATATGTAGACATCCTCACTGATTCTATTGCCAACTCAAAACATACAGTTCATAAAGGCACACAACTAGAGCTTAATCTGCCTCTGAAGAGATTCAGTGGTATAGTGAACCTAACTAGGGCTGGATCCAGAGAGAGTACAGGGGGATGAATTGGCAGTTGGGTGCAGAGCAGCCTCAACGTTCAATCTCCACCGTTCAGTCTGCAGCACGGTGGTTGTTCCGGCAAGAACCTCTTTGACAATCCAGTGAGCCCAGAGCTCACTGCACGTATGCTGCATAGTCAAAGAGAGGATGTGACTACACCCTCCACTCCCGCTCCTGGGTCTGCCCTTGGATATTACCAGTCAACTGCAGAGACCTCCTTAGTTATCAGTGAGAGCTGAAGCCTGGGGTTGGACTTCTATATGACTTCACATTGTGCACCAGTGTAAATTAGCATCCATATCTCATCTTTGGACATTCAGGGATGCTTAAAGTAGATTGTATCTATCTATCAGATACCATCTAGAGAGAAAGGTGGAGGTTCTCCTACAATACCTTTAATCTTTTTAATTGGTTCAGGGATCTATAAAAATGCTTACAAAGGAGTATGGTTCTTTCCACAATTATTTTCCAAGATTGAATAACGAATGGCTCCAGCTTGGGATGTGAGGCTTATGTACACTGGGATGTTCAATCCCCATTTTGCCAGCCAAATTCAGCCTGCAGAGCCATAGCATCCAGCCCACAGGGCTCCCCACATGTCAGGAAACTTGGCGGCAATTAAAACTGCCACCTATCCCCTACTACCAAATTCCCAAGCCCCACACAGCCAGATCAGGAGCTGGGCTTTTCCCCCTCTCCCCACATAGCCAGATTGGGCCAGGCTAGTATCCCTCTCTCCCACATATGGCCAGATCAGGCCTGAGCCATGCCCCACCTCTCTCTCTGCATGGCCAGTTGGGGCCAGGCTTCCTCTTGCCCCCTGCCATGTGGCTGGATTGGGCCCACTGGCCAGACCTGACCCATGGAGGGTCTAGGGACCACCCATCTGGCCCATGACACAAAAAGATCGAGCACCACTAATCTACACTATTCCCAAAATCAAAAATTCTTAATTTACCAGCATGTAAATTGCACATGGGACTGGAAGAGATCTCTTGGATCATTTGCATCCAATCCTTGCTATCACGTGCACTACATCATATCATTACATCCAGCTATATCTTAAAGGTAATTAAGGTTTTTTTGCCCCACTATTCTGATTGAAAAACTGTTCCAGAACCTAGTTGCTCTAATGTTTAAGAACTTTCTTTTAGTTTCCAGGTTAATTTGTTTGTGGCTACTTTATATCCATTCATTCTTCTGTTAACGTTGTCCATCAAATAGCTCTTCCCCCGCTTGGTATTTATCTTCTGTATTTAGAATTATCAAGTGAATCCCCTTTCTGCCTTTGCGTTGCTAGATTAACAAGCCAGGCTTTTTTAATCACCTCTCATAAACAGAGAAATAAAAAGCTTATTATCTACTAGTCCTCCTTAGTTCCTCTTCCAGTTTGAATAATAATTGTACAGAATGGGGCTTTCCAGGTCAGCCAGATGTTCCTGCAGTCTGTAAGTGAAGAGCATAAAAATAAAACCAAGACTTGGCATTGTCTAAGAGAAGAATGAAGTAGCAACTTATACCTGACTTGGCCTTGGGTCCTTTTTCCAGATCTGATCAGCAGTATAACTGTTTCACATTTGTGCCATTTCAAGCTTCATCATTGACTTTCCTGTTTCAACACTTCCCAACTCAATGCCAGAAGTTTTAGTTCTGAATCGGGAAATAAGATCTTCATCTACGTCAGTCTTTACTGTTTTGTCCAGCTGCCATTTTTCCTGATACTCTTTTACTTGTTACTGTCTACTTTTTTTTTTTTTTTGGAAGCAACCCTATTTTATAGCTGTATTTCCAACAACTAATCTTCTATTAAACCATTGCCTTGGAATCAGGATCTCCATTTTTGTTTGCCATCATTACCAGGACCTATAACATCTATATTAATAGTGGAAGTTTGAGTATCAGTAATCAGTACCAGCCATCTATGCTGCCAGTCTTCATGTACACCAATAACTGTATCTCATGAAAGACTGTAAGACTTTCTTTAAGTCTTCAGAGATGAGTGCTTTCTACTTTTATGTGTCTTTATCATGATATAACAGAAGTCCTTTTTCCAAAAGAATGGGAAGGGACCAGTTTATGAAGGAATAGTTTTGAAACATTCTTCACATATCACCAGAATGATTATGATAATATAGAGGAATATATAGACTTCTGCACTTTGGTAGTT
Organism: Alligator sinensis; assembly: GCF_000455745.1. NCBI lineage: Eukaryota > Metazoa > Chordata > Crocodylia > Alligatoridae > Alligator > Alligator sinensis. The sequence continues at coordinate 4,558,402 of NW_005841878.1, forward strand.
TCTTCACCCTCCTCATAAGAAGCAATCAGCCTTTTAGCATTGGCTACTATTGACAGTTCTAAGGTATTTCTACATCTTTTGAAGAGGAGAAGGGAAGACACTTTTGGAACTCTGGAAGTTACCTGGGAACTATCATACACAGGGATCGTGATTTTTCTCTGATTTAAAAAAAAAAAAAAAATTGGAAAAAAAAGTAACCCAAAATCCACATTTTTCTGTGGTATTTTATTTTGATCATGGAAAAATGTGGATTTTGGGTTACTTTTTCTCAATCTCAAAATTGGGGATTATTTTTATCAGAGAAAACAGGACCCCTGATCATATGTTATATTCTGTGACTTGGGGCAAATTGACAATGTGCATTGATGAAGATATCTTTTAATTAACCTAGGACATATGGCAGACACAAGCATTCACCATAGCCACTTCTGAAATGTTATAATTTCAGATATATTAAAGGATTACAATATTTGTATACTTACTGTTTCCTGATATCTTCAGTAATGGCTTTAGTAATGGTACCTAAGATGAGCAATGTAGCTGTCCTCAGCTGAGAGAGAAATATTCAGAAACACCAGACTTATTTGATGATTCTTTCATTAGTCTTCAGGTCTTTATAGCAAATCATTAAGCTTTAATAATAAAGTATGACTGCTTTCATTGTGGCACAGTCTCCATGTTTGAGATCCATTTAAATTGAAGATCAGTTGATTACAAAGGCATCATTACAGGCAGAACTAGATGCTTCAAATAAAGGTGTGGGTTCAAAGGCTGTGTTGTCACCATGTGTAGAATGTCATGGCTGAGCATCAAACATGCTGAAAATTTTAGTCTATAGTTGTGAACCTGTCATTTGGAGTTCAAAACCTATTTAATTCTCTAGATTGCAAAAGTACTCTGCTTTTTGCATGATTCTAGGAAACATTTTAACCTCTAAAGTCCTCTAGCATATAGAATGAAGTAAATTAGTTACCACATTTTTTTTCCTAATAAAGGCCAATCTTCTCATATTCCCATTATAAGCCTCTGAACCTTCTAAGGAACACCTTGGTATCAGGGGAAAAAAGAGATTTGCCTTCATCTACTGCTATGATTCATATATAGCCTGTTTATCAACAGTAAATGTGACATCAAGGTTGAGAGTCCTGGATTATCCTTCAGTTTATTTTCTCACTCCATCTGGCAACCACCTTTTTTCTTATTGCTGCTTGACCTGGAATATTTCATCTAGTCCAAAGACAAGGTAATTCTGACCTCACCAAAATTTCTTACCTAAAGTGGTCTCAGATTTGTCATCTCAATCAATACATACACCTACCAGTGTTCTTTTCTAAACCTCATTCAAATCCCAGGAAACCCAAACTCCATATGCTTGATGTTTTGAGAACTTCCTCCAGCTAGCTCCATAGACCATAGCATTTCCAAAAGTCTCCATGGGGGCCCTATAGCTTCTCGGGATAGAACTAGGAAGCAAGGTACAGAGACCCAAAGACTGAAACTTGGTATCAAACTGTAGGAAGAACTCCTACAAACTAATACATTCACTCCTTGTCAGACTACAGCATAACCTCTCAGGGTCCAGGCAACCACCTTTGTTTGTTTGAGGAGCACCTTCTATCAGAAATTTTTGGAACTCAGGTGCATACTTTTACCAAGTAGTATTTCATAGTTGCTACTGCTAGGTCTGGTGCCCGATTTGGTGGGTAATTCCATACTCATTAAGTAGGATTCCTGGCACCCACTGCCCTAAGAGAACCATTAGCCCTTCTCCAACAGTGAGCTCTTTGTTGACAAGTGTTCAAAAATAAAGTATTTTTCTTAAAAGTACTTGTAGTTTTAAAGATGTTTTGTTTGTACGTGGGTTTCATGACCAGCCTTCCTTTCCTTTTATGCAAAGACTTTTAATCTTAGGATTCTATATTGGTGAAAGAACTAAGAAACAGATGGGTCTGCTTCACAAGTTATGTCTTTGGGTGGGCAGTTGGAGGTGGAGTGAGCACTCAGAGGTCCAGTTCTGCCCCAGTACACAATGCTGGCCCATAGAATCTGATCTTGGATGTGTGGGAGTGTGTGCTGTCCTCCAGTGAAATTTATGTTGACAAAATATCTTGAAGAACTAAAATTTCTGTGAAGTAAGTAACTGCTTTTTCTTGTATTTGGTAGACACCAAAATGTTATGTTTAGAAATAATCACACTTACTAGTATACATCAGGTAACAATATTACAAGCACCCAGAAGAAGTTAAAGGCCTGGAAAAAGTATGATACAGTACACGGCCAGCCTTTTGGGAAAAAAACATTTCTTCTAAAGCATCTCTTCCACAGTACAGAATGATCAGGGAAAAAAATGAAAACGGTTTCTAAGTGTAGCACATTAAAAGAAAACGCTAAATCTGTAAACTTTTCCTCTAGACTTCCAGTTTAGACAAAAGTATGAGGTGAATGGACTCTCTTTTTCAGTAAACTTCCCAACTTCCTTTGGTTATTCATGAGGGTAATATTTTGGGGGTAGCATGCTTCATTGCAGAACCCAGACTGTTTTTTATTCTTCAGGGGTTCTTCTCTTTGCCAGCTTTTTACATTTGTATTTATATTTGCTTAAATGAAATCTCCAGGACTTCCATGAAAACACACAATACTGAGTAAAAGAGTTTGATTCACATTTTTGAGAACAACATGTTCATGAACAATGCAGCACAAAGTGAAATTGAGAAATGCACAGCTCTTGGGGAGTATTTTAAATTACTTCTATACCGCTGCATAACTAATACAGCAAGCCACATATAGTAATAAAAAGAAAATTGTTCAACCCTTCACTCATGTTTCTGAGTCACCCTTATACTTTGATTTTTCTTTGACAGCAGTCCACCACTATAGTCCTCATTTGGGGCATACTAATGTAAGATGTTGGCATCACTGTACGTATGCCTCCAGCATGTTTTGAATGAAACAAATATTGCCAACATTTTGAAATTTACCCTGCTCATACCCATTACAATCATATCCTACTCAGTGAAAAACCCCAATATTTATTCATCTTTGCTTTCAAATGCCGTTATTAAATCCCCTCCCCAGCCATACCCCAGATTAATCTGTTGTTCCGTTATTAAATGCCCTCTCCAGCCATACCCCAGATTAATCTGTTAAAATCACAAGTAACTATAATCTTTTTCATTTGGTAAATAGTGGATTAAAAAGAAATCACGTCAGAGTTTGCTACAATAGGAATTAAAAAGTTGGAGGTGGGGAGGGGGAAGAGAGAGGGAGAGGAAAGAAAAGATTAAAAACCGGTAAAGAAAATAGCTCAAATGCAAAATAAAGAACAGAGTAGAGATTAAACAGGTAAACAAAAGGCCTGGAAATGAGGGTGAATTTAAAATTGAAAGAACACAACCAGATACTCCTGCACTTTTCTGCTGCTCTACCCAGCACATGCATTGCAGGGAAAAGAAAGAAGAAAAATAATATGCATCTTGTCCTCACCCTCCCTTTTCTATTTGCGTTTTTTTTCCCTTTAGAAGTTAATTAATCTGTTTGACTGATTACAGGTGCCTTGTTAGGTCTGCGACATGCCTCGTGTATTTTAGGGTGATTGTTGGTAATAGTGCAGGTCTAAAACACTTTATTAGCAAAACATCTGAGATGTGTGTGTATATAATATATTTGACAGAGTATTGGACTAGAATTGCACTGATTTCTGGCATACCCTAATTCTGCATAGGATACCCTCTAATGCTTGATTTTAAGTAGAACTTGAAGTTTGAATTTCTAGGCTTTTTTTTTTTTGTTAGTAAAAGTAAAATACTAGTTTCATGTATGTTTTAACATACTAATTTATAATCCTTGATTGCTCAGGCAAAATAATTATTACCCCATTTTAATGATATTCATGTTTGGGAATATACCTATTTTTACATACAGTTAAAAATAATAATCCCTGAGTGTTTGTTTACTTCTTGAGCCAAAAACAATCTTCCTCAATTCCTTGCTTTCAGACCCATATCTGATCTGGAAACCAGCATGGTAGATTTGGTTGATGGGGTAATAAGGATATTTGTAACATAAAAGCCCTAGTATAAGTATAGTTATGCAGGCATAAAAGGACCTTTGCCAGTATAGAGTATTTCATGCCCTGCATTTATATACCACACTTTCATCACATATACACATAACTTTTTCCCAAAAAAATAAGCCCTCCACCACTGGGGTGCATATTTTAAGTGGGAAGGCTGTTTTCTTCACTGGAAAAGAAGCAAGTCTAAAGACACTGCTCAGGCCGTGCAGCTGCCGAGATGATTGCCAGGATAGCGAGCACTGTCACTTGCCCCTGAAGCAGCAAGTGAAGTGTCACTAGTATCTTGATGAGCCTTGTGAGGTGGAAATAACACAAACTTAAATAAAGAACTCCCTACAACAAAGAACTAGCAGTCTTACTACTGCCCTTGCAATGGTCTGGGACCTAACCTTGTGCAACATAAGTCCTCTGAGAAACAATGTTCAGGGAGTGTGGCTCCCAAGGGTGGCCTCTGACACACTTTATATCTACTGTGCAACTAATTGGTGCCCAGCTGGCTTCTCATTCCCAGCACAGCTGCAGAAAGGGATAACAGCCCTTGCCAACAACTCTCCAGTTCCCTTTGCTGGCAAGTGCTGGCAGAGCAAGTTCCCAAAAAGCTTATTTCCCCACTCTGGATAGCTTGCACTTTGAACATGAAGCAGGTCAGGTGTGACAGTTTCTAATGAGTGATATTGCCTGTTGCTTGATGGAAGTAACATCTGCCAGGGGCTGGTGAGGTAGCTGGCATTAAAAATGTCTTAGTGCCATAGTTACTGAATACACTGTGTTCATAGGAGGGCTTATTCTGTGCCATAAAGTCGGCTATGACTCTGGAAGAAATCTTTTTTTTCTGCATTCTGCTTTCCAGAAACATGCTGCATGTTTTATTTAGGGATGTGCGGTATATGAAGAAATGTGGTATGTTATACTTGCAAAAGCATATTTTGGTGGTATAAGCTATATCTGTATTACTGAGGCTGATATACTAGGACAGATTTTTCCAGTATATGTTAGGCCTCTGGTTAGGTGCAGAAACAGTTTATCACCATCTCTGGGCCTCTCCAGGCTGACTTGGCCTTTCCTGATAGATAATAGATGGCCCCCGGACCTCCCCTCGCAGAAGTGGTAGGAAATTGGGTTCAGGGCACACCAGATTCTCAACAGAGGAGTTTCCCAGTCTGCTTTGTGTTAATTTGTACTGTCTGCCTTCTCAGCATGAGAGCAGGTGCCTCTTGCATCTCTCTCTCTCTTTTTCAACCAAGGAAACAAATCATGTTGCTTCAGCCTTCTGTAATGATATCTGTAATTTATATTAGGATATATGTTGGTAAGAGGTATACAAGTTTTAAGAAAATGGTCACACTACTCTTGGCTGGCTAAGTTATGAGTGAGTATATGCAAGGGGAGACTATGACTTTAAAAAACAAAATAAATCGTGATGCACTCTCTTTTTTATCCATCTTTTAGAACTTGTCTTCCACATGATTTAAAACAGAAGTATTAGCCTCCTGGCCTGCTATATTAACCCAACCCTCAGAGTACAGAAAGGTTCTGTGGAATTCAAACTTTGATTTGAGAGACAGTTTCTAGCCCCTATGACTGCAGAAAGCTATGCAGAGGTTAGCAGAAGCATCACTATTCTCTTGGTATTACAGACTGATTGAAACAATAGCTCTAGAAAGTGTGATGTGACTCATTCATCATCTCTCTGACATTTGAAATTTAATGCTAGGTGTTATGTCCATATTGTGCCTTTCTTTTTTGATATTTGATTATTATAGCAGAAATACCTAGCTACCATGTTCAATTTTTTTAATGCTAGTAGCAGACTAAAGGAGAATGGTACCTTCTGTGTGAAATGAAAGCTAGCATTGCTGTCTTAATGTTCCCTCCATTTCACTTGACCTCTGAGCTCTTGCAAAAGGGGAGGATAAAAGAAGAAATAATCATGAACCACACGAGAAATTATCCATTAATAAGCTTGTCTGCACTCTGTTTCAAGGCCATATTCAAGCCTCAGCCTTTGCACAAACTGTCCACTGATCGGTTTGAGAATCTGTGTGAATAGATTTAATAATCTAACTTTATAATCCTGATCCACAAACAGTAAATTAAAAATGCAGTTCAGCCACCTCAACTCAATTAAACTATTGTTATTAGAGTTTATTAAGATGTAACTGTTTTATTGCAATGAATCTAAATGTAAATTCAGAGAAAGAAGCAAAGAATACCACTGTGATGCTGTGGTTTTAAAAACAGGAACGTGATTGAAAAGGGCCTAATAGACTGTCAAGTCCGATGTGCTGCATTTGCAGGCAGCCATTGTCCAAAAAAAGTCCGGAAGAGCACGTATGTTGTCCTTTCTTATGCAACACTGGCAAAAAGTACTTTGTTTGTAGCTTTTTAAAATAAACTCCCTATGCCATGCCATAGGTGAAGAGCAGAGGTGGCAAAGATATTCCCAGTACATTGGCCACTGAAGGGGGAACCCAGACAGATGCCTGCAGTCTTTGCCGCAGCTCCAGCCAGGGAGCAGAGGTGCTGGGCTGGCCCTGCTGTGGAGCAGAGAGCTCAGCCCAGAGAGCATGCTGGGATACTGGGGGAGTGTGGCTTAACTTAAACTAGGAAGGGGTCTGGGACAGATATTGCATAAACCGGTTTGACCCAGATCAGTTAAACCTGGTTGAATGTAGTATATCAGACTTACCTCAAACTAGTTTCAGCCATTTTTGAGCTGGTTTATGTGCACTGAACATCTGTTCTGTTACAGGTTTTAAAAAGTTTCTGATCACTTAAACCAGTTTATGTGTAACGTCTGTCTGTAGCCATGAGGTAAAACATGTTTATATATTCCTGATGTATTTAAAAAATCTTGGACTTTTAAATCTGTCTCAAATATTGAACTTAAATATTGTTCATGTTGTTGTGTGTTATACCAATATACTGCTGCCTTGGGAAGGAATGGGAGATTGCAAATGTATGTTACTGGGTTTTTTTAAGTTCAAAGCTGTTTTTCTTTTATAAAGTCCTGAAACATTTGTAATAATAGTTGTAGTCCTAGCTGAAAAATTCTGACGGATTTGAGTGCAGATAAAAATAATTCAAAATACAAGACATTCAGGTTACCATATGCATTTTACTGTATCTTTGTGGATGCATACGTGTTTTATTTGAGTGATTAGTTAATTTTCATGTATGTATTAAATCTGTATTTATATAGCATCTTTAATCCAGAAAGCTTTTGTGGGGTTTGATCCCAACTCTTATTCCAACTCATGTTGTGTTGTTTGGGAAGTCGCTTAACCGCTGTTTTTCATTTAGCAAAATGGAAATAATTTTTTCACACTTTTGTCATTTATAGTTTAAGTTAAATAAACAGTTTAAAGCAATGTAAGTGCTAAGTATTAGGGTTTTTTATGTTTTCTTTTGTGGTAAAGTACTAATACTGTAATAACTGACCATACTAAAAAAATGATCTTTTACTTGTGAGGTTGCTAGATCAACACCAAGTGAATAGGCTATCTTAGCTGCTCTAAAATAACTGCTGTAGATCAAGTAAATTATATGCAAAATGGGTTTTAGGGGCAGGTAAGTGTGTAAATTTGACATTGGAGAAGGTGAGTCTTTTAAAATAACAAAACAAACTGCACTTTGAATGGACATATAACAATGCATTTGGGGAAGCTATTACTTCCTCAATTTGGCAGCATTTAACAATTTTCCTTCAGTACCTAACATCTTCAGAAAAACACATTTCTGAAGTTGTCTTGAGTGTCAGTTGGTCTTCGTTGTTATCAGCATGATGCAGTAGCAGCATCTGTGTGAGAATGCAATCTATGATAAAGTATTGCTAATTAAATCCCTGGAGGATTTATCTTCACAGGTCCTATGAAACTGAATCGTACATATATATTCAGTTAAGTTGTTTCAGATGAGTTTTTTCTCTGCCTTTTACTTGCATCTTTTATATCAGAAGCAAAACTATAATTTTAAAATTGTTGGATTCTGCCTATATTCTGGCAGAAATGAAATGTAAAGCATATTTTGCCATTGTAACAAACACTGTAAAAGAGTACTCAAAAGGAGCATGAGGAGAAACAGGGAAGCACAGTTATGTTGCTGGTGTTGAAGTAGGAGGCAATTGTGTGGGTTTTTAAGCTTATGCCTAAATTGTATTATTAATCTTCTCAGTAGTTTATTAAACCCTTATTTTAGTTACTGCTCACTCTTCTAGTCTTATCGCTTTTGGATGAAAAGGAGGCAAGGTGTATAGCTGAGCATTTTCAGCACAGGTACAAGCGATATTGCTCCATGATTTAAGAAACTACTTACCATGGAAAATGCTACTTTAGAGGGTTGCGTCTGTGGCATGCCAGTAGGGGGTACTCCTGCATTGAGCCACCCACCTCACTGTGCCCAACCACCTTCCAGGCTCCGAGTGCCTCCCTGGGGGCGCCTCACGTCTGGCCGACCCCCTTCCTGGAGCACACCCACTAGCCTGGGGGTAACACTGTCACCACCCAGGGATGGGCTTGATTCTGGCCCTGCGCACCCTGGGAAATACAGGCCTAGTATCCCTTGAGGGTACTTGATTCACTTCAAGAACTTGGGATGCTTTCCTCAGTCAGAAGCACAAGTAGTGGTCTCCCTTAGTCAGCCAAATCAAGGGGACCCCAAGGCACAATTTAGACCCACTCCCAATAAGTCCCACGCTAGGTACAAAGGAGAACTTTATTAGTTACAAGGGGTAGGGTTGGAATAGGGTACAGGGTAGAGCAATATCAGAGAAATCCCATAGAGCAAACTGGCATGGCTGGCTAGCCTCATCTGAGTTACTGCAAGCTATATATCTAGTTAGATCTCAGGTAGCTTACTCACACCTATCATCCAGAGGCAGGTGGAGATTCCCTCTGGAGGCAGGCAGTTCCTTGATCATGAGTTTTGAGAGAGAGAACAAGTTTCAGATGGTCCAGCTCTTCTCTCTCTGAGTCTTCCTCATGGCTGCTGCCCCCTCCTCTTCCTGCGCAGTCCTTAACTTATATAGCCCTTGTGACCTCATTTACCTGGTCCTGTGGAGGCCAGCACCTGTTGGCTGTCAGTCAACCAATTTGAAATGCATCACTAGTTGCTGAGCAGACTGGCAGTTCCTAGCTCCCCAGGGAGCCCAAGCCCCTCACCCATGTACATGATGTCAGTCATGTAGGCAGAGGAAGCAGGTTTCCCCCCTCCCTCAGGAATGTATCCAGCTCAGGTTACCTAAAAAGATAGAGTAAGGTGTGTACCCTCTGCAGGGCCCATCTTAACCAAATTGTCACAGAGCAGAGTTTTTGCGGAGAAACAGAGGTGGCCTCTGCCAGTGTCAAGGGCAGCACTGAAATCATTCAGATTTTAGCCACATGCTTTGTTAAGAGCATCAGTTTTTATTATAAACAAGCAAGTACATTGCTTTTCCTTAATAGAGTTTGCAACATGTGTACTCCTTCCCATGACGTCATTCCCCTTATCAGTCTAAATTTCCAAGTCTTGAGCACATAGCAAAAATTCCTTTGAATGGTTAACTTTTTTTTTATTGTCTTCAGATATGGAGTCCTTATATTGTATGAGGGTGGATATGTAATATATCGGAAAGTTAAAATTAATTTTCTTTTTCACTTTATGAGGTTAGTTTTGACAGTAGCTATGCAGATTGAATGCAGATCGCGTGAAATAACCTGAATCCAAGACAACTCTGGATTATAATATGACCCCCCATAATTAGATCTGTACATGAAAAAAATTATGATTTTTTAAATTATTTTCCATGTATAGATTCTAATTACTAGAGGGTTGTCTTAATTTTGTCCTCCCACTGCCACTGCAGCGGAAATGCAGGGGTGGGTGGGAGGCAATAGGGGGTAGGAGGTAGGTGTGGAGAGTCAAACAGCTTGCCCCCTACCACTGTCTCTTACACCTTAGCCCCTGCCCCTCTCCATGCCAGTCCCCCTGTTACTTGCCGCCCATGCTTGGCCCTTCTGCCCCCAAGCTGCTTCTGCCTCACATCTGCCAGCCCTTTCCCCCATCACATACTCTCTGGGTCTGGCAGGGCTCCATCCCTGCTGCAGCATGTGGTTGCTCTGGCCTCAGCCTAGTGTGGTAACAGCTGTTGCAGCAGTGGCAGCCCCAGCCTGGGCTGGAGATGCCACCACCACTGTTGCTAGTGGGCTGGGATTGGTGCTGGAGCTGAGGCTGGAGCAAGCACATACTCTGTGGCCTCAGCTTGAATGGATCTGCATCCCTGCCAGAGCCCCAGTGGGTGAGTAGTGAGGAGGGGATATGGTGGCAGGGAGAGGGGCAGTCAGGAGAGCAGAGGCGGTGCAGGGGCAGGCAGCAGCCTGCCCCACCCCTCACCACCTTGTACTTGAATTCAAGACAAAGGGCTTTTTCCCCCACGTGGACTATACAAATTATTACAGTATAAAATGTGATTAGATAGACGGTGGGATAAAGGATTGAAAGGAGTATATATTGGAAAGTATTTCTCTCTTTTGTTTGTAAACAAAGAAATGAGATCAGCATAAAGAAAACTAAGATCTGTGGCAATTATTTAAAAGCAGCTAGTTGATATAAAGAAGGCTGCAACCCTGACATATACGTTGGTGAGAGATGAATGGGAATGGTACTGTATAGGCATATTTCCCGATATCTGCTTTATGTACCCATTTCCAACATCTTTATTTGAAAATCAATTTTCTGTTTTGGAAGGAACATTGTATATTTATATTCCCTTTGAATGGGACTGGTAAATAATGATAAAAAGCACTTAAAAAATAAGTAAATATTTAAGAAATAACAGATGTGTTGCCACTTTTTGGCTTTCTCTGCTGAAAGCTATTTGATATAAAATTTTTAACGGAATTTATGCAGTACAATGGATGTCACTTAAGTTATGTTTATATATAATTTAGTTTTCAGAATGAAAGGGGTAGACTATATGTGTGTAAATTTGCAAATAAAATCTTCTTCTTGCTCAGAGGAAGCTTTTGGTTATAGGTATTGGAATTACTTATGTTCATCTACATATAAGGAAACATCTAGCCTTCAGTCTTGCACCATAAGATAAAATGCCATTTTCATTGCTATTTAAGGGCTGAAAAATATGCTGCATTTTTCTACAACTGCATGATCTGCTTACAAACATTAAGGAATTTAGCCTGATTAATTTCCTTGAGGAAAGAAGAGTTATTCTTTTCTAATAAATGGGGAAAGTCAGGTATTGCATGGGGGAGTGATGAGTGAGATCATAGCACCTCAGAGACTTCTCTGCCCGCTGAATACTGGGGGCAAACAGAGGGATGCAAAGAAAAGGTTCCCTTGTAAAGGAACACTGTGAGGGAAAGCATGGCCTTCTAGTGATGAAGAGTCCTGCCTCCTGTTCAATACATTGACACACGTATGATTTGTGCCTCATCGATACCTGAGATATAAACATGACTAATGAAAATTAAGGAGTTGTTAGTTGTACATATAGTCCACATGATTTCAAATTACGTTACATGGACTGATTTAAGAAATTGGAAATGGGTAAAATACAGAAGCTATCCCAAGCTATCTTAAAAAAAGATAGAGTTGGTCTGGGACACAGCAGACCTGATAAAGCAGAAATAAACGTAAGACTTGATAGGTGTACACGAAACTTTACTAGACCATGGAACCGAAAGAGAGTTCTCTTTGAATAAGATGAAGAAACATCCTTGTTCCTTTATAGGTCAGAGGGAAAACTCTAGTTAGGCAATTTGCTTTGATGAAGATCTTTGCAGTTCCTGATGGATGTGCATGTTGGTATAAAAAAAAAAGTTAATCATGTCCAAGAATCTTACATGGTAAAAATGAAAAGGTATATCCCATTAGCTCCCATTTAGTATTGTGACTCATACCTACCAGATTGGCATTAGGATCTCTGAGGTCCAAGCTAGGTAAAGAAAGTGGAAAGTTTCTGTCTCAGAGATGTGACCAGGATGTAGGTGGTTGGGGCTTGACCTTAGAGGTCACATCCCAGGGGATAAGGAACAGATAAGGTCAAGGAAATAAAGGTCCCAATTAGAGTCAGGGGAGCAGGAGCAGCTGGATCAGGAGGTTTGTACGGAACTGAGACTTGGGTGAGTCATAAGCCAACGGGGGGAGTCAGGAACAAGAGACAGGGATCCAGACCGGTCTTGGGCCTGGAAATGAGAAGCTCTAGCTGTACAGGACTGGGATGAGGGCAATTGCCAAACTAAGCCACAAACCAGGAGCCAGCTGTTAGAGGGCAGGGGTCTGTATTGGATTCTGGAGCACAAGAGGTCAAAGAGCCAGAAAGGCTGTCTGGAACACAGGGTCGAACAAGGAGACAACACGCAGGAACCAGGATAAAGCCAAGAAGCAGATCCTAGGGACCAGGGACCAGGAAACCAGGAACATAGAAGCAGGACCTGGGAAACAAACAGGCAGTCCTAGGGACTGGGAAATTAGGAATCAAAAGGTAGCAACCAGGAAACTAAAAACATGGAATCAGAAATCCAGGGCTAGACAGGGAGGCATCTCTCCTGTCAAGTAGCTTCCTGAGTGTAGAAAGGACTGCTGCCTATAACCAGGCAACTACATCTATTCAGGCAACTGGGGCCAACTGGGGGTAGTTAGATCACCCATGGCCAGGCCTGTGTGACTTAGCTTGGTTGCTGCCCTGGTTCCAGACACTCTCACTGACAGCTGCAGACATTTAATTGGGCTGTTAAGAGTGTGCAGTGGTTTTTATCTGATCTCAAATTTTGATACATTTTTTTTAAATCTCATTTTGCACCTTTTGGTGTTCATATTATGCCTTTCCTTTTTTCCTCTGTGAGCTTTCTCTGCCTTACAAGAAAATAAAAAAACTGCTGTTATTCTTTTGTGAAACCTAAGAGGTTAGGAGGAAAAACCTATTCTGTAACTGCATTGAAAATGCTGGTGAATTTTTAATTCTTCTCAATGTGGCTCCTCATGGAGTCTTTACAGTTGCACTTTTTCCTTTTAGTAATCACTGAGCAGAGATAAGCTTCTTTGTCTCTGCTATGGCCTCCTTAAAAATAAATTGAACCTGGCTTTGGCTTCAATTTTGACTGTGGACTAAAACTCCTAAAAAAAAAAAAAATGAGTTCAAGGCCAAAACTCTCATTAGAGTTGAGCTCTCAGACCAGACAACTACCTCTGTCTTCCTGTGAAGAGAAGTCAGTATCTCTGGATTTAAGAAATCGTGTCCATTTTCCTCCAAAATAAGTGAAGAAGGAAAGAAAGAAAGATCTGTCAAAATTCAGCTTTGGCTTGAGTTTCTCACAAACATTTGCTAAATTAAAAAACACACACACACACACACACACACACACACACACAAAGATTCAGGGGTTGAGCCAAATGTAAAAGTACTTCTAATTCAGAGCTATATTAAAAAGAAGTGGAGGAAGGGAGGGCTTCAGGTAAGAGTTTGCCAGAAAAATGGAGTCATTCAATTACCATTTGTGGCTGCGGGAGAGTGGAACATTTTTGCTTCCAACTCTTGTCAAACTAAATGACTCAAAACAAGCAGCTGGCAACATGACCCTCAGGGAAAACCTTGGAGAGAGGGTTTTGGGGGATGTTGGTTTAACAGCCTTGGTATTGCAAGCAAGGGAATTCTGTGGGCTGTTTAATTCGTCTCATGTTCAGGAAAAACAAGACTTTGTACAATAAACAAGATTCCATCAAAGAAATACCTGATTCCATCACCAGTTTCTTCTCCTATTTTAGATAACTTACAAGGCTTCTAATTCTGGTTAGCCACTCTTGTCAAAAGGGATAACATTGTCAAGGGTTTTATCACCTTCATCTAATTTCTATACCATTGTCAAGATTTCTTTTATTCTTAATATGGTTTTAAACCAAAATAACAACAAACCCCTTTGTCCTGAGTGCTCAGCCATGGATTTTTCTCTGCTGTCCTTAGATTGATTTATGAAGTGTAGCATAGTGATAGCTTCCAATTAGGATGTCTCTCTATTTTCCCTCTTTTCATTTGTTAAATATTTTTTGTCTAAGTTCTGCCTCTCACTTTGCTGTGAAGAGGATGAGACTTTAATCAAGGTTGTCCTCTTTTTGTTGGTGGAATTGTGGCTTTTTGGCCTTCTACCGAATTGTTCTAAAGAACTCTGTTTTCATTGATATGTTTTTGTTTAAATATTCCCTCCTATTTTTTCTTGCTAGTTTTCTCCAGCTGTGGGATACTGACCCATTTAACTAAAGTATGGGGGAAGAGGTGTGATTGTCCTATCCCTGTATTGAATATGATCAGGTCACAGTTGCTGCGTGCTATTTATGGATAAAAATAATGTTACCTACCAAGCATGTGCAACTTCTGTTGCATCTTCTCAGATCTTATTGGGATACAGATATCCAGCAACTCTGAATTCACTTCACAACTCAGCTGCATACTTTTTGTGACCTTGGGCACCCCCTTCTGCTTCTCTGTATTTTTGTTCCTTACCAAAGGTGGGGGAGTTGTCTCACCATCCTTCATTTATTTTGTTTTTATAGAATGCAAGTTCTTCAAGAAAGATATATTTTCATACATTGATGCATCTAATAATGTACAATGTCTGTTGTCCAAGAAGACTTTTGCAAATTGGGCGCATAATTTTATCCCAGTTTTTCAAGTGGAAAAATAGAAGAACAGAAACTTTGATTTGTCCAAATAGGAAAGATAATTTAATGGTGTTCTGCTAATAGTTCCAGGCACTTTACACAAGTGTGGCTCTTGGGTATAATGTCAGTCTGCAATGTCATTCTTCTTGGTGCAGACTTGTCACCAGGGTTCTTTTTTCCCTTAAGGAGCTGAAAAGTAAAGGGGCTGCTATGTGAAAGATAGCCCCTAAACTCACAAATCTCTCTCAAACTGTTTGCCTTGAAAGATTCAACACTTAGATTTATCTTATGCAGTATAATTGTGTAACCTCAGAATTTTCTGTCTTCTAGCACTGTTCAGTAATATTTGTCTTTCATCCATTTTTTAAAGATTCTTTTGGAAAATGCGAAGTACAATTGTCTGCTATAAAAATCTTAAAGGACTTTATTAATTGGACTTACGTTAAATCTTTCATTAAGAGATTCCTACCCGGAAAAAAATGGAATTACATTAACGCTATTAGAAAATGTACTAGAGCTCTTTATCATAATTAATTATTCTGATCTGATCATATTCAGTATGGGGAGAGGACAGTCGCACACACCTACCTGCCCTTGGATTAAATGGGTCAACATCCTGAAGCTAGAGAAAATTAGCAAGAATAAATAGGAGGGAATATTTTTTTAAAAATCAATGAATATTGAGAGTTCTTTAGGAAGAGTTTGTTAGAAGGCCAAAAAAACACATTTCCATAAACTAAAAGAGGACAACCTTGATAAACTCCATTGTGTTCACAATGAAGTGAGAGAGAGAACTTGGACAAAGAATGTATAACAAATGAAAAATGGTAAAATAGAGGGAAATCCTAACTAGAAGCTATCAATATTCTACACTTCGTAAAGAAATCTAAGGATGGCAGATAATTAATTACTGTCCCCAAAAAATAAGATTTCTCAAGGATGTCATTTCCATTGAGAAGAGTAATCACAATAGTCTTGTGAATTTTGTTCTCAAGATTCAGTAACATTTTTATTTAGTTGGAATAGCACACACTGATCAGAGTCCCTTATTTATTTCTAATGCTGATCCTGTAAAATGCTGCAACATATTTGTGGATACAGAAGAGATAATTGTCCATTTTCACAAAAAGCTTATTTCAATAATTACAATAGCTTACTGGACTGAATATAAATCATCTGCAGTTAGCACAAATATGTAGAACAGCAGTACAGAAACTTCACCACACCTTCTCTAGGCATTTAATGGAAAGCTTGCCGGTCAGGCAGTTTTTTAAATTATCATTATTATTTGAATTGGAAGTCTGCCTGTAAGCAAGAAGGACCAAGACTTCCAGATTCCTCAGGCCAAGTTACCTAAGATTCAGGCAACGGAGGAAGCCAGCTGGTCTGAAAGTCTGGAAGCCCAAGTCAGCTGATTACAAGTCAGTCAGTGAGCCAGAGAGTTGGAAGATCTGGCAAGTTGATGACTGAAATTCATGGGTTGCTTCTCAAGTTTTTGGCTGTTTCTCACACTGAGAAGTTTCAGTGCTGCTCTTCAGTGGTCAAACGAACAAGCATCATATTCATTTCAATCGGGAGATCTTGTGGAAGCATATTTTGTTTAGGAAACATATTTTGAGTTTCCAAAAAGAAATGTTGCTGTTTTTTTGTTACATGAAACCTTCAGATTTTGGCTTTCATACTGATTCAAAGCAGAATTTTCTAAATTTTTTTTGGCAAGAAACTTGCCACAACAGAAATTCTGTTCCCCAACTGGCTGTACTGAACTCAGGTATATATTCTCCTATTTACAACTTTGTGTCATTAAAATATTTTATTACAGCTGTTTTTATTCCATTTGTATTATTTTAATTACTGCACTGACTAGTTATATATCAGTATTTATCTTTGGCTTAACTTTGTACCATTACCTCTAGTTATACAGTCTTAGACTATTCATGATTTTTTTCCTTGTTGCTCTCTGCATCCCTGAAATTTTTAAATAATTATGTTCCTTAGTTATGCTTTAGCCAAGCTATGCATATTTCTTTTTAAACTTCTAATTACCGAGTAAATATGTAGATACAGAAAATGCACATTCTCTAATATACATTAGTAAAAACAGATGGTACAATCTGTTCATCAATAGAGTTTAGTTTTTTAAACTGTGATCTAATCTGGATTGCTGTAAATATCACTCCAGTGCCGTCTGTCATGCAACATGTGCAGAGGAAAAGGTCCCATATCAGGTTGCCTGTATTTTATTACAGAAAGGCATTTATTTCACCTACTATTCTGTGTATTCCAGACCAAAATACCTTTCTTCAATGTGAGCGGCAAGGATTTTTTGGGTGATATCTTTTATTGAAGCCAACCGCATGGTTGGGATACACTTAGGCTTCAGGTGCAATGCATTACTCTTCAGGTCCAAGGAAAAAGCAGTCTCTGCAAAAAATTAAAAAGTTTGAAGGGCTGTGAAATTGAAGAAGACGTTCCCAAGGGTAGTGGAGAAGCAAATCACAAGAAGAAAGGATAGCTCGATTAGAGGAAGAGCAGGAGCTTTCAAAAGGGAACAAGGTCACTATCACCTGAAGTGTGACGAAAGATTATCTGGAGTCAGTCTTAGCCTTTTGGCTAAGATCAGAGCTATGATGTCAGTATCAGTGTTCAGTTCTTGGTTCTTAGTAATCAGCCAGCTTATGAATTTTTGTCTCCAGGCTTCTCAGTTAAAGGTTCCCCGTCGTCGTGCAGCCCCCTCCCCCCCACCCCTGCGTGGAGCATAGGGATGGTGTGGTTAGAAAGTGAGATATTCTGTGAAAAGTGTTCTCCTTCACATATTCATCTGTCTTTGTCTTTAATCTTTTTCCTGTGATCATTCATTTCTTCAGTGTATGTGGTTTAAACCCACAAACACATGTTCTGTTTTGTTTTCTTGTATTATTGCATCTGTCACTTTTCACTGTTCTCTTCTGCTCAGGACCAATGGGCTGTCAGTCAAACATTTGATTGCGAGTCGGATTGTTCAGTCTCCATCTTCAGAATTTGTCTGACATGAAATGATAGCAACATTTTTAAAGTTTATGGATTTTAAATAAGCTAAAGGTTTTTTTCTTTTAATTTAGCACCCTTAAGTCATTTATTATTTTTTCTCAGAGAAACAGCCCCTGTAAGCCTTAGTTTCTGAGGAGAGACTGTAGTAAAAAATGGAAGACTTTCCCAGAACCAGAAAGACTATAAGTCAACAAAAATGTTTCACATACTGCCTTTGCAGAACCAAATGCAGGACAGGGTACTGTGTATGGAGAGTCCCAGTTCTCTATTTGAATAAGATAACTCTAAACAAGTGATTCTCAGTTAGGATCTGAGATCCTTTTAAGGCTGCTACGCAATATTAGCACTATTAACTGTACAAACAGCTATAGATAATTTACAAGATAAGCCCAGAAATTTCAAGTAGGAATCTATAGTGTCTAAAACATTTCTGTTTAAAAATACTTCCAGTCATATTTTTTACACACTATAATATATTCATTTTGAAAAATGGGGTGTTACTAAATTCCATAAAGTTATGGAAGGGTGTCTTTAGTCTAAAAAGATTGAGAATAACTGATCTTGCACCTAAGGCCAGGATGAGGTGATGGTCTAAGCAGCTTAATATGCTAGCATGCTCCACACACGCCAGTTTGTAACCAAATATACCGTCTTGAGTGTAATCAAGAGCCAGGGGAAAGATGTTTGTATTCTATTTCATTCTGCTCTGCAGGATCTGAGACTCCTCCAAAATTCTTGTAGAGTTAGTAAAGTAAGAGGCAGGGAGGGAGTAGCCCCCAGAAATCTAAGTCGGCTTCACAGGTTTTCTCAAAATTAATGTTGCTCTATCTCATCCTATTGCTGCAATTTTTTTCAGTGGTACTTGAAGATTGATCTGCAATACTCTGAATTATACATCAAAAAGAAACATTTCCCTGTACCTGTTCATCTGTCTAAGCAGTTCTGGCTGCCCATCCTTTACTCTTAGGTGTCCTCATCTTACTAAGCCTTGGGGTAGACTTAAAATCTAACATTCATTTAGACAGGATAAATCCAGGCTACCAGTTTCAAAACTATAAAATATTGGGATGGAGAAAATAATATATTTTTTCATTCTCTTATCAAAACTTTTACTATAATGTTAATCTGTAAAGCCAACAATAAATAAATAAGAAAAATCATACTTTAGGGTATCACTTGAAAAATCATAATTGCAGGGGAGGGTGGATGAAAAATGTCTAATGTTGATTTTTTTTCCCCATTTTGATCTACGAATTTGCTGTGGAGATGCAATCTAAATGTGATCTGTATTGTTTGTTGCTAGAAGTATGACTTTGCAATTGGCCATATTAAAATACCATATTACCATATACCAAATACTGTATTAAAATGTTCAGAGGAACCCAGTTTACCAAGTGATTCCTGTTACTGAACTAACTTTTCATTATTGTTTACCCCAACAACAGTTTTTGTTATTTACAGACTAGCATGTATGTGATTCAGTTGGACTATCTCCTGCTTAAAGAAAAAAAAAAGTATAGAAGAAAATCTCTCTGACTTGAGGAAATTGTGGTATTTTTTTTCTTTTTATTTATTTATTTTCATTACTTGCTATAAGTAATCTATTCTGCATTATATGGTATTTCAAGTTTAAGTGCTGAATATCAGAATTGGTTATAATATTTCTGCAGCAAACTTTTCAAACTGCTGAGGAAGAGCACTTTATTGAAAAGAAAAAAAAAAAGATGCTAGCAGAAGCTGTACCTGTAGTAGTGTGAATAATGGTGCTGTAATTTGAAAAGCCTATGCAGGACATAGTTTAAAATATAAATGTCGTCAAGCTTTTTACAGACTTTTCATATAGGGCATATTCAAATGAATTATGCTTGCACAGAAACTGTTTTCACACAGATCTTATGAACAAACCCAATTATACGGCTTCCTGTTTGGGAGGCTAGACAATGTATGCGCTTCAGCCATTTAGAAAGCCATTAAGTGTTTTGGAATTTGTCATGCTAGATGAATCTGTAATCAAATCTTTTCTTTTTATTTAATAACTAAATAGGTTATGTTTCACAAAGTGTGGGTAAAACATCATCAGCAAGTCTCATCCCACTCACTAACAAGACACACTCCTTCTGAATTCTCTAATTAAGGGGACAATATTAATGTTGCAGAACTCAGATATACACAGGGCTATATTTATTTCTTAACAAATAAACCCCACAAGGACCATGCAAAAGCTTAACATGTTGAGCTACTGAGATTATGCTGGTAATTTTACTCCAACCCAAAGGCAATATGTTCATTTCTGTCTTACACTTGTAGTTTACAGGCTTATAATTACATCTACTATAATCATAAATTTAATTAGTTGCCATTAATACTTTGGTTTGTCTTTTCAACAGTACTGTTTCTGGTAATCAGTGACAGCATGTTTAAGTGAAGAATGTTTATTGCAAAGAGTTTTGGGTCTATGTAAGCAGAAATGGTAGTTAAAGGTGTATCAGAGCCTTGCAGTTGAACCTCTGAGTCATGGCCTATAACTCCTAAGGGCAATGTCGAAATATTAAATTAGACTTTAGAGCCTCTATTTCAGGTTCAGGATGCAATATCTCTGGCTGTGACTGCCTCCTTAAGTACTAAAGCAGAGGTAAAAGTGAAAGGTGGTCTTTTTAAGAGAGTGAAAACAGAACAATTTCCCCTCTGTACAACGGAAAGGCATAAAATAATGAAATTAAGTTTAGAGAGACAATCCAGCAATAGTTTGTTTTGCAAAGGAATATGTTGAGCCTAGAGGAAAGGTGGTTGAACATGTAAACAAACATAGATGAGGTCATAGTTTGGTCTGAAGGAGGAAGTCTGTATCACAGAGGATGGGTGAAGCTTCCTCAGAGATATTCAACTCCAGTGCAAGCAGACTTCATATGGAGGAGGAGGAGGCAAAAGAAAACCTTGAGCCAACTAGTTTTTTCAGGAAATGTTCCAAATTATTCTCTTGTTTCACAAACAATCAGATTGCTTATGGTAAATTTCAACTGTAAGGAGCCGTAAGCAAGCCAGATGCTAACCACTTAAAGAGGTAACTGATGTTCTTGGTTTTAAAAGAACTTTGTTAAATTAAGGAAATGAGTTAGGAGTGCCATGTGGACTCAGAAAAGAGCTCAGGGATTTGATTGTGAAGGAGGCATGGACCTTCTTTAAATCAGGGTGCAAATATTATCTGCAGCTTTTATTCTAATCAAAAGGAAAATTGTGGAAAGGAGCTTCAGACCTTAACTGGATGAATAGTCAATGCAAGAAGAGTATTGGGAATAAATAGCATACAAAGTCAAAGTGTACAAATATATAGTCAGAATTGCCAGACATCCACCTATGGTAAACCTTGTAAATGAGATTAAAACACAGAGCAGAAAGATCTTTACTTACATAAATAAAAACCATGGAAGTAAGAACTGAGACTTTATATATAGTGATAATGGAGTAGAGATTAAGAATAATTTAAGTGTTGTCTAAAAACAAATCAATTTCTCCTGTTTCAATAAAAAGGGCAATGACAAACAAGAGCAAAACAAAGTGGATAGTGGTAATGAGGGTATTAACAGTAAAATAGCCACAACCAAAATGGAAGCAGAACTTGAAGAGCTCATGAATCTGACCTCAATAAAATAATACGGGTTTCAGGAGACTTTGAAGTAAAGAATCATTTTGAAGATATGGAATACAGTGGAAAATGGGATAATAGGCAGCATTGGTTTACCAATGGTATGTCATGCCAAGCTAACCTAGGAGTTGTCTTTAAGTAACAGATTTTTTGGTAAAGGAAATGTGGACTCTGGATTGCAATAAAACATATGACACAGTGCTGCAAGGGATGTTATTACTGAAGCTGAAAGTGATGGAAATTTGAGAATCATCTTATGTCATCATAGAAGCTACTCATATAAATATTTAGTGCGAGAGAAGGGATTTATGGGTCAGTCCTGCAGTTTGTTGAGTACTTGGGTCCTAATCTAGCAAAGAACATGTGCATGTATTTAATTTAAAAAATATGAATAGCCTAACTGATATCATTGGGGCTAAACTAAAGGCGTATGTTGTGTACATCCCAGGCATATGTTGTATACATTGCTGCATCAGAGCATAAATGCTCAGCAGCTTGCAAGATTGAACCCTTATTTTTTTGCTGAATTTTTTTTGTTTTAGTTCCGTTAACAGATATTTTCCTCAAATGCTTGGGAAGAAGACATTTGTTTTCTGTTGTTCCTTTAAAAATTTAGTATAAACTCCCTTTTTCACATAAGGAGGCCTAGGAGACATCCTGGTCTGTAACTTGAAAGTCAACTGACAAATTCTTCCACCAGCAGCAGGGAAGATGAGCCTTGACATGTCTGGCACTAATTTGCCCAAGAAACAAGCAGCATAACAAAGCTTTAATGTAAATATTGAGAATCCCTTTATATATTAACAAGAAGCCAAAAATGTACGTGCATGATTCTTTTTTAGGACACTGTCAAAAGCTTACATGTGTACCAATGTAAACAAAAGAAGTATATATTTTACTAAAACAAACTATAACCTCCACCTCACCTACCTGTCTCTCACCTGTTTTCTCCCATCACCTCTGATCCTCACTGCCATGCGTTTGCATTTTCACAGACCTGCATTTTGCATATTGGCTCCTATTCCATCCAGGAGAACACAAAACACCAGCAGACTCTCCCTGTGCCTGAAGAAAGATGTTTGTGCCTGAAAGCTTACAAAGAACAATTTTTCCAACTATTTAGATATCACATTTACCTAAAGATCACATTTACCCAAGGGTATGACTACAATTTTTTCTACTGTTCCTCTCCAACTTGCAGCCTCCAGAATTTAAGGTCTAAGATGTTCTGATTCAGAGGCTGTATCCCTAACTCTAAATTTTAAGAAGTGTCCAGAGTGGGATAGCAAAAAAGAGGGCGGAAAGGTTGAGCCAACTGGGCACATTTAGCTACTAGAAAAGGCAAGGTGTAGGGCATGATAGCAGTTTTTAGATGTCTAAAAGGCTGCCATAAAGGAGAGAAGGAACAACTTTTATCCCTTGCTGCAGAGGGCAGGGCATAAAGAAATAGATAGCTTTACAGTGCAAGAAAGTAGATTTAGCTTAGATCTCAGGAAAACTTCCTTACTGTTACAATGCAATGTAAGCAGTGGAATAGACTGCCCAGGGAGGTTGTGAAATCTCTTTCATTGCAGGTTTTTGAGGTAAGTTTGGATGTGCATTGGTTAGAACAGGAGTGTTCAACCCCAACCCATAGGCCAGATCTGGCCCTCAGTGCTGTGTCATTTGGCCCATAGTGCTCCTCACAGGTCCATGGGAAGCCCCATGGGCTGTGGCCCTGTGTGCTAGGTTGAGTAGAATAGTCTAGGGCTTGATCCTGGCAGATGGGGAGCCCAGTCCCCTCATTCAGGTCCAGGCAAGGATGGAGCTGGGGCCTGGGGCTGGTGTACAGGGTCTGATCTGGCCCATGGACTGGCTCCATACTCTTTATCTGGCCTGTTGGGCCAAAAAGTTGATCATGAATGAGTTAGGATGGATAAAGACCATGGTTTTCAAACTGTTCCATGGAGCTCTGCAGTAGGTCTCCACAAAGATATTGGGAGTAATGGAGCAGGCTGAGAGGCAGTGTGCTGCCATTCATGCATGGGATGCGTCACCAGGCTCCACATCAGTCTTCAGGATAGGGTAGGTATGCCACAGCAGAAGTGATAGGAAAGGGTTCCATGACTAGGAAGTTTGAAAACCACTGCTTTAGGAGTAACATTCTTGCATTCATGCAGGGTGTTGAACCAAACTATACCCTTGATGTCCCTTCCAACCCTAGGCTTCTGTGATCCTCATGGACACCTTAGCTATTGCAGTTATTGACTCTTTCTTTCTCATCTAAATACACATTATGGAAAGAGCAAACTGGATACTTATCTTGCTGGGATCCTATGACCCCAGCTGACTTCCTGTCCTTTGGGTGGGGGGCTGGACTCGATGATCTTCCGAGGTCCCTTCCAGCCCTAATGTCTATGAAATCTATGAAAATACACATTATGGAAAGAAGGTGACTTCCTTCTTTCTTGCCTTCTTTTTCTTCCCTTTTCCTTCTCCCTTTCCAAAATGCTTCAACTGAAATCCTTTTATTCTCATTTTGTCACCCTCCCCTTCATATCCTTTCATTGGCTGCCATTTTCCATTCAAAACTGAAGCTCCTAGCCTATAACTTTATGGCTCTTCAGAGCTCTGCTCCTATTTCCTCTCTGTTTTAATTCCTTCCTATACCCCCCAATCATTTATTCTTGGTGTTCCCTTTAACTCTACCATCTGTCAACCTCATGCTTTTTCTCATATCTCTGTGCTGAGAACAGCTTCTCTCCCTTCATGCACTAAATCCAACTGTCTTAGTATTTTACATATCCCTCTTCCTTAGTTTGTTGTTAGGTCTTTTCATCACTGAGGTTGTAGCCACCAGTGTAGCTGTACCTCTGAAAATGTCAGTATAGACGCAATTTAAGTGCAGCTTAGCTTAGTTAAAAGCCACTGTCAACTGCACTAATGCAAGGAATATCTACACTGGGGCTTATGCCAGTGCAGCTACACCACTGAATGAAGCCTTAAGAACATTAATCATCCCTTTGCTGTCTTCAACAATTCTTGGAGCTGACTTAATTTGTGCAGGTACTTCTGTTGGACTGAAAGCTGTGCAGGGGAAAGATATTTGTGCTTTTTATATGAATAAGAAAAGATTCTGAGTACAATAGGAAGTAATCTAAGGGTTTTGGAGTTCGTTTAGGATTAACTAAATATGACATTTGCAACAATATGACATTGAAGTGGGTTGCAAAATCCTAATCTGCTGAACAGATACAAGAGTAGCTTTGCAAACTTCCCTGTGTTCAACAACACATGGATTGTAATAGGATGCTCACTTCTTTCTTATTGGAACAGATTGTGCCTGGACCTTGCATGGATGCAGTCTCTGGGGACTGTATAAAGAGCCTTGCAAGGATTGTGCCCAACTACAGTATGCACTTCATGGGTATAGTGGGGGCAAAGGGACAGCGACCTGGCTTCTCAGCTACTATGTCCAAGGAGAAGGTATTTACATCATGTAAAGAGGTATTTCCTCCCTGAATCATGATTCCTTCGTGAGTTCCCCCTGAAGTAATGCTGCTTCTTAGTAGTCTGATTGGGAACAGTGACTGGGCACTGTGTGTCATCATCCTTTGGCACAAGCTTTTCTAAGAAAGGTATCCAGTTTTTTTTTTTAACCCTCCCTGCTTAATTATACTTGCTTAGTGTGGCAGGGCAGAAAACAGGCAGCAGCCAGGTGCCTGATGAGGGCAGCCATTTTTGGACCCAGGGATATAAGCTGGGCTGCAGTTTGCTGCAGGAGGAAGGAGGTAACATCAGGCTGAGAGGCGGCCCCAGCCACAGTCGGGAGGTAAGGGCAGGGGCTGTGGGGTGGAGGTGACTCCTTGTCCTGTGTAAGATGTAAAACTACACCCTACAGTTTTATAGGGTAGAGAAGGGTGGTCTGGTGGGGCTCCTAGTAGTGTGGGAGCCCCCAGGAAATGCCAGGCCAGTTATCTCCCCAGTGAAAGGCGGGTACCTTATAACCCCAACCCCACATCCCTGATGGTGTTTTAATGAGCACAGGGAGCCCAGGGCTCGTTAATGAGCCCTGAGACAGAGCTCAGGCCGGAGGAGGGACCTGGGGCCATGCCCAGGCAGCAGGAAAAGCCTGGGGGCATGAGTGAGACCCCTGAGAGATGGGCAACGAGCAATGAAAACCTGTGTGAGGGGGTGATGAAAAGGGCAGCCCCGTGAGTGTGGGCGAGTGAGAAGGCCCAGTGGGAGCATTGTCGTCTGGCAAGAGGCTAGGAGCAAAATAGGCCTATAGTCGTAGAATCGCTCAGTCCTCACTCAGGTGAGGGTAGTGGGAAACACCCAACAGACTGCACCGGGGCTGACTGAGGCAAGGAGAGCTGAGCCTGAAGCCAGGGAGAGGCTGGGTGGGATGTGTGTGGCCTTGAGAGAGAGAGCACAGTATGACAGGCCAGGTGAGAGCCAGCAGAGTGACTGGCTCTTGCTCCCATCTTTTGCAAAAGAGCATAGTGGTTACAGCATTTCCCTGGGATGTGAGATTCTGAGTCAACAAAGGTTGCTAATTTGCAGCTGGGAGCTTGCACCTAAGTTCCTAGGAGGGCTAGAGTTCATGCAA
Source organism: Alligator sinensis (assembly GCF_000455745.1). Taxonomy (NCBI): domain Eukaryota; kingdom Metazoa; phylum Chordata; order Crocodylia; family Alligatoridae; genus Alligator; species Alligator sinensis. The sequence goes on from NW_005841878.1 coordinate 4,584,391, forward strand.
CTCTTCCCCGCTGACAGACTGTCTAGATCCTAAATACCTCATCCAGTCTGTTTGGATCATTCCTGCAACAAGCCACCTAATTTTTTTTAGGCATGTGGCAGCCTAGAATAGAAGAACCTACAAATCCAAACTGTATGTCATCCTGAAGCATCCTGCCTTTGCGCACCGCTCATCCAGCAGCTCTTCCGGTGCTCATCCACTCATCTGTCAGCTCCCACTGCTGCTCCCTCCACTCATCCAGGAGGGCATGGGGGGGTGCCCCCAGATCTGCGCTCAGGGCAGGTGGGGGCAGCGGCACTGGGAGGGGACTACGGGAGGGGGCTATAGCCACCCCAAAATTCTCTGTAGCCCTCTCCCCAGCCCCCCCGTCCCAGTGCCACCGCCATCTGCTCCAAGGGTAGCTCAGTGTCCCGTTCCCCCCCAAGTCGGAAAGAACTTCATAGTTTCATGGTTGCTAGGGTCGGAAGGGACCTGAGCAGATCATCAAGTCCAACCCCCTGCCATGGCAGGAAAGAGGGCTGGGGTCAGATGACCCCAGCCAGATGCCTATCTAACCTCCTCTTGAAGACTACCAGGATAGGGGAGGGCAACACCT
>NW_005841878.1:4585481-4586498 GCF_000455745.1 Alligator sinensis
ATCAATAATGACTCCAAGATCCTTTTCTGCCTCTGCTGACAAGAAGGGAGTTCCCCATCCTGTAGGTTTGCTGCTGCTTCTTCCTCCCCAGGTGCAGCATCTTGCACTTGTCAGTGTTGAAACCCATCCTGTTCTCATCTGCCTACCCCTGTAACCTGTCTAGGTCCAATTGCAGCCTATTCTTCCCTTGTAGTGTGCCCACATCCCCCCACATGTTAGTGTTGTCAGCAAATTGAACAGGATGCTTTTTACCCCCTCGTCCAAGTCACTGATGAAGATGTTGAACAGCGCGGGTCTGAGGACCGAGCTCTGGGGGACCCCACGGCCCACTTCCCTCCAGGTTGAAAATCACCCATCCTCCACCACTCGCTGGGTGCGGCCCTCCAGCCAGTTAGCGACCCATTTGACTGTGTAGGTGTCGACACCACGGTCCCCTAGTTTTTTAATGAGAATGGGGTGAGAGTGTCGAAGGCCTTCCTAAAGTCCAGAAAGACTACGTCCTCTGCTATACCTGTGTCTAAGGATTTTGTGACCTGGTCATAGAAGGCCACCAGGTTGGTCTGACGGGACCTGCCTCTAACGAACCCGTGTTGGTTGCCCCAAGCTTAACCTCCCCTGCTGGCCCTTCGTGGACATGCGCCAGGATAATTCTCTCAAAAAGCTTACCCAGGATTGAGGTAAGACTAACTGGCCTATAGTTTCCTGGGTCCTCCTTCCTCCTTTTTTTGAAAATGGGAACCACGTTGGCCCTTTTCCAGTCCTCTGTCACCATGTCAGAGCACCACGAGTGCTCGTAAAGCCGTGCCAGGTGTCCCTCAATGACCTCTTCTAATTCCCTCAGCATTCTGGGGTGGAGGTCGTCAGGACCAGCTGAGTTAAATATGTCCAGTCCTTCCAGAAGTTCCCTGACTAGATCCTCACTGACCCTAGGCCTGGGTGTGCCTCCCCCGGGGCCTGAGGGGGTCCCGGCAGACGGGCTGATCTGGTCCCTGCTCAGGAAAATGGAGGCAAAGAAAT
>NW_005841878.1:4586898-4593932 GCF_000455745.1 Alligator sinensis
GGGACCTCAGTACCTCTGCAACTATTCTTCTGACCTCATTGAAATCCGCCCTCCTGAAGTCCAGGGCTGCTGCCTTGCTGCAGGCTTTTGCCACCTTGCGCTGGATGGTGAATTCCACCAGGCGATGATCACTGTCGCCCATGTGGTCAAGCCCCTGCAGCCCCCTCACGAGGTCGTCGCCTGTGGCCAGCACCAGATCCAACAAGGCATCTCCCATGGTGGGGCTGTGCACCTCCTGGGTTAGATGGAGGTTCTGTATCTCAGCTAGGAACCTACGTGAGCGGTCAGACCTGGCTGACTGCTCTTCCCAGCAGATGTCTGGAAAGTTCAGGTCACCCATGATCGCCACGTCTTTTGACCTAACTACTTCCGTGAGCTAACTTAAATCCTGGTCTAGCTCTTCCCCTTGGTTGGGTGGTCTGTAGTAGACCCCCGCCGTTAAGTCCCTTTCCCCCTGACTCCCTTGTATTCTAACCCAGAGCACTTCAGTGTGCCCCTCATCTGACCTTGTGCTACTAGATGAGGATGCGTATTCCTCCTTGATGTAGAGCACCACACCCCCACCTTTCCTCCCCATCCTGTCCCTCCTGTAAAGCCTATAACCCTTGATATTCACTGCCCAGTCATGCATTGGGTCCCACCACATTTCTGTGAGCCCCATTATGTCTGGGTTGGTGTCAGCTAGCAGGAGGGTAAGTTCCTCCTGCTTGTTCCCCATACTACGAGCGTTTGTGTAGAGGCATTTGAGGCCTCCTGAAGATGTGTGCACTGGCCCCCTAATCTCAGTACTGCCCAGGCCCCCTTGGCAGACCTCGGCCCCTGCCCTGTGCAGATTCATCATCATTCCCCCCCCCCCCCCCCCCCAGTGCCCTCCTGGACAAGTGATGGGAGCAGTTGTGGGAGCTGCCAGCTGAGTGGGCAAGCACTGGACAAGGGGCTCCCAGATGAGCAGTATGCAGCAGCAGGAGCCACCTCGCGACCCCTGGACAAGTCACCACTCTTGTCCTGCGCCCTCGCCGCCCTGGCTGGGCAGCACTTGACCCTGCCCCAGTCCCACTCCTCCCTCACCGCAGGGGCCTTGATCTGCCCCCTGACGCCCCTTCCTTCTGCCCTCCCCTTCCAGCACATCAGACTTACCAGTTGGACACTGCTCTTCAAGCTGCCAGGCTGGTATCGGAAATGGGATTGGTATCGGCTGATATGCCTCCTTAAAAATTAGCTATCGATGTTGACCCCAAAATCTCTTAACAGTGCACCCCTAATGGTCAGGCTTAGGAAGGGGCATCCTGGGGTTCTGTCACTTACCATACCTTTGAGTCTGGAATGCTGAAGTCCATATACCGAGGTTATTAAACCTCTACTTCGAAGAACATAAAAGTAAGTTAATAATAAACTCTAGGGTAAAATGAGTGCTTTAGCAGTTTTAATCTGTTATCCACATTTAATCAAACTGGGAACCATAATAATTGAAAAGAAATGGTTGCTATTGTTAAGATGTCACTCACTTTACCACATGTGGTATGTCAAGCAAAAAATTTATAGAATCTTAGTAGTCAGTCATGCCCATGGATGCCTGTTGTCTCAATAATAGGGGTGAAAATACCATAAATTCCAATGATTCATCGCTCAGCCTTCAATACAAACAAGATTCCAGTTTATAGAGAAAGCCTTTTTAGCATCACGTTAGTAGGTGTAATGGACATAATGTAATCACAGCATGTTTCTTCAAATGCTCGGATTTCAGGATTAAAAATTGGTTTGAAATCCTACTACGTTGTAAAAAGTTGAAAAATTCAGTCATCTGTTCAGTTCTGTTAAGTGCATTTCTTTTACACCGTTTTCACTCAGCCCTGTCAAGTGTCAGCAGCTACTCCTGTGCATTGGAGTTTCTACTCATTCTGCTTCGTGTTTGAATGCTGACATGCATGAGGCATTTGAAAGAGACTGAAGAATTATCCAAGCAATGAGTCTGCATTCCTTCATTTCCCTTGGGAAGGAGATAGTAGAGGTGTTCTCTCACAGCTGGTTAAATATATGTTTTGGGGAAAGTGGAGTGGATCATGTATAAGATGAGAAGTACTAGAACTCCTCTTTTGAATCCATACAACCAGGAAAGAAGTAGGCAGGATCAGAATTAGTTGAGATTATTTCATGTACATTTTGTCACTGAACATGTATCCTACGATAATGACTTTAAAAAGCATTTTAAGCCACTGGCCTACAAGATAGGTGAAAATCACTATCATGTTATCAGTCCAGACTAAAATGACCTTTTATTTTTATTTTTTTGACACTGACTAAAAGTACTATCTTAATTTTCTGCCAAGCTTATTCTTAAAAGAAACTATTGACATGTGTTTTAAAATCATGAATGTCTGAGTACTGTTGAGTAGTTCCTTACTGAAAACAGATTGATTAAAATGTCATTCATTTCAGTTTCATCAAATTTCCCCAAATCTGCTATAATAACAATTTTCATTTTAGAAAATTAGCCTATCACATACTTTCCTTCATGTTAGAAATCTTTCAGAATAGGGTTGGAAGGGACTTTGAGTAATGAGCTGAAGAAATAGTATAGCATGTACTGGTAACAAAGGGAAGGAAACAGTTTATTACCCATGAGTGCTCAATGAGAAACAGTCAACAGGAAAGTGGACATACACAGAGGGATTCAGAATTCTTCAATACAAGATGATAAGAATAATCTTGATTTAATAGATGAAGTAATGCAGAATAAAAACAATCATTAATATCATCATCATATTATGTGATATAGCAGAATTGCTGCAGTGTGAAATTGTGCTGGGAATTTTAGATCTGTGAAATATAATGTAGTTGCCTGTCATTTAGTCTTAGATGAGAACCATGTCAAATTATTTTAAATTATGAAAGGTTAATATAACCTCTCTTCCTTTTGAAATAATTTATGTCCTTGATCAAAAAAGGGGGGAAAAAAACTAAAATAGATTAATTGAGAAAAATAGATATGGAGTAGGTTAGGATTTTGTATCACTTGTTCCTTTTTTAAGACAAGTTGATTTATATCATTGGCTGAGTATTTTTCAGAAGTTAATTTGCATGTTAATACTTTTAATGTCTCTCTTTAGAACTATGATAAAGTACATTGTGCATATGTAACAATGGCAGGTTGACAGTGTTATTATTAGGGAATATGCAGTGTCTTAATGTGTATCCATTATATTAATTCACTGTACTGTTTGTAAATGGAGAATTTCTAAAATAGTTTATTATGATCTAGCCTGCAAAGTGCTGTGCACCCTCAGTACCCACTGAATTACAGGGATTGAGAACGTTCTGGGGAGCTGTTCATCCCCTTGTATGATCAGCCCTAAATAGGAGGTCTGTATAAACCATTCACAGAGGAGGTAAGGTAAAGAAAGAATACCTCATGAAACTAAGTAAAGTGTATGTAGTCTGGAATCAGCATCAGAGGATAAGAATATAAAGGTATTTTTACATAAGTTTGGGTAATTTACTATTTTGTTGTGACACTTATTACCCAGACCAAGAAAAGGAAAGCCTGCCAGTATGACTGGAATACTTAGCATTGAGGCAAAAATCATTGTTACTTTTGGCAGGCGCCATAAAACATTGAGCAAAGCAGCTGTTGTGTTGGTGCCCTGAATTAATGGCACAAAATCCAGAATCAATAATATGTTAAAGCTGCAGGCTGAGCAGCATTTCCTTCTGAATTCCAGGCTCTGGTCCAGCTGCATCTCTCTGATTAATACCTACTACAGAACTTTGAAATTCTTTTGTCAACTGAAGATTAATCGGGGAAAATTACCTGTGCCTACAATCCTTTGGGCTATATTTTTTCCTATGCTGTAAGTTACCACAAATATGTGAACTGATAAACGGTTCTTCCTCCTTGAATCTGGACACAACATATTTATGCTGTTACACCTGCATAGATGGGAAGCAGCCTGCAATGTATAGCTCTGGTGGTATAACTTGCCAGAAGCTGGTATAGAGTTATTTTGGGGGAAAAAGTAAAGTATGTTGCACCAGTTGGGGACAGCAGTATTAATGATGTGTGCCATCCTTTATCCTAGGATAGCTGCTTCCTCAGTGCCACAAGGCTACTACAGAGGCACTGTAAAGACAGGTATCCCAGGAAAGATGGCCAGCCACTGTTTACTCCTGATCCTGGTATAGTTTACAGGAGTGAACAAAACTGATATAAGAAAGACTGATGTTAATGTGTTGTGGGTGCAGGCCTGTAATATGAACACTACCTTCAGCTTTCTGCTGCTTTTACCACGGTCTCAAGGAATGACATGCACTAAAATTAGCTGTTGTGGCAGCTTATTTTACCCCACAGGACTGCGGAAGTAGTAAATTCACAAAGATTATTTTTGTACAACCTGTCATAATGGACTCTTGATCCACAACTAGGAAACCTAAATGCTACAGTAATGTAAATAGTAATAAAAAGTAATAGAGTGAAAAGCCATTTTCCCCTTAATTCAGTATCATAAGTGATGCAGAGTTGACTTTTATCCCCCCCCCCGACAGTAGTTCAATTAAGATTCCAAACAGCTACTCTGAGAAATGTCTCTATAAAATCTTTATTTTTATGCATTCTTTTTCATAGTATTTTTCAGGCTGGTACTGGTTGTTTTTTGTTTTGTTTTTTTTAAGTATTTTAAAGTAATTATCCCTGTACCACATTAAAATTTCAGGCAAGGTGAGTACCACATGCAAAGCTTTTGTTATATATTTTACAAATATAATTATTAGAATATAGAAATGTGTTTTCATTACTGTATTTTAAATAAATATACATTATAGGAAAGCCAGGCATAAAGATGATTATTCCTTTCAAGTTTACTTTATAAATGGAGAAATGTCAAATTTTACTTGACAAACTCTGCCTTGTTTTGTGGTAGAAAGTGGTGCCTGTGCTGAAATTTGTAAATATGTTGGGTAGAGTTATTCCATAGAACTGGTTTTGCACTGTAATGTTTCAAGCACAGCTTAGTGCATCCACAGTGAAAATCTCTGTCATCCTCTGAAACAGTCTTGTTGTTTTCTACATCTGTCATTCTACTTAGCTGTTTGTACCTGTGCATTTTGAGGCTTTTGAGCCCATAGGGACAGAGCTGGCAGTGCTTAGAGAAGGATGTTGTGAACATTCTCCAATGTAGACACCTGATGACAGAAGGAAGTCATTGGGGGATTTCCAGTGAGTGGATTCCTTAGTCCTTCAGGAGAATGTGAAAACAAAAATTGACAAACAGTCCGGTGGGAGCAAGAGGAGGAAGGCATGTGTAGAACAGGGTTTCCAACTTTTTTTTTTATGGATTATGGACTGATATTAATAATAAAAATAAAGTGTTAGCTAAAGTGTCACTCTCCTCCTTTGCAGTGTTATAGTATTGTGACAGCTGCAGTAATTGCTTATTGTAAAAAAAAAAAAAAAAACCCAGAAGAAATACATATTTCTATTTAATTCATTTAATCTTTTGCATGTAGAATGACAAAGTTAGCAGCATATAGCTATCTAGCTCTCTGTGGATCTAATTTTGGGAACTTCTGGTTTAGAGAACAGAAGAAAACATTGGACTACTGTGATAATATTTCTAAGACTTCCAGCGATATATACAGTATTTGTAGATGGTGAATTGCTGTCAAGTGATGCTGGTAGATCCTGGAACTGTAATTTTCCAGCATCTGCTCAATTAGTCTGACTTGGTTCCATTTGGTAGAGTTCTGTTTCATTCTTCACGTAGGCAAGGAATGTTTCATCCTCTGCATGATAAATCCTCAAGATTCCCATTATATTAATGACAGCGTTCCTCTTTCACTAGAGTTTTGGACCATAAGAAATCAGTAATAACAGTTATAGTGGTATGTGCTTGTTCAAAGAAACCCACTAAACACTAACTTTTTGAAGACCTAAAAACAAATGTGGGCATTTTAATTATCTGTTGTTTGGGGGAAATACCTGTTCTCTATCTGTTAAAATAAAATACTCCACTGGATATACAGCATGGCAATGGTTTCCAAAAAGTAAAGTAAACAATTACTAACTATATGAAAAACAGGTTCATTTTTAGAAATTGCACAAAAATGAATCGGACTTCCTGCATTTTAATGTAATTTTAAACAAAACACTAAAATATGAATTGATCATCTTTGACCTTAAACAGTTTACAGTTCCTAGCCATCATTGTGCTCAGAGCTCCTTTGGCCGTATCTATCATATTTAAAATTTCTTATTGACTAATAAACAGTTTTTTTTGGCGTAACCTTAAAGCTATTCCATGTTAGGACCTTAAGAAAGTAGGATTGGAAGGCACTTCACGAAGTCACCTAGTTCTGCTTAGGACAGGATCATTTCTGAGTAAGCCATCCCAGCTGAGTGTCTCTCTAGCCTGTTAATGACAATTTCCAGGCATGGAAATTTCACTTCTCTAGGGAGCCTGTTCCAATGCCTCACTACCCTCTATAGGCGGAGGGAGAAAAAATTATGGTGGGGGCTAAGCATGCGTGCACCCCCTCCCCCCCCAGCAGGTAAGTCTTTGGGGGAATGGGTGGGGGGAGGGGAAAGGGCTGTCATGGGGGGAGACAGATCAAGGCCCAGACAATGAGGGAGGGAGCAGGCCACAGGCAAGAGCTGGAGTGAGTGGTGGCCCCGGCCAGGCCGGGTGGTGGGAAAAGCAGAGACCCAGGGGGCACATGCCCCCCGATACGTGCCCAGGGCAAAGGCAGCTGCCACTACACACTGTGCTTTGCTCCCTGCTGCAGCTGTGCCACACTCCCTGCCTGCCTGGAGGTGGGATATACGTGGCATTGCACAGCTCTCGGGGCAGTGGGGTTCAATGTGCAGCGCACAGTAGCAGCCTCCTCTGCCCCCACCCCGTACACAGATCAGAGGGCACGTGCCTCCCAGGTCTCTGCTTGTCCTGCCACCCAGCTCAGCTGGGACCCCCACTTGCCCCTTCTCCTGCCTGTGTCCCACTTCCCCCTCATCACTGGGGCTTCCATCTGCCCCTCCCCCATGGCTC
>NW_005841878.1:4594064-4605493 GCF_000455745.1 Alligator sinensis
CCACCCCCCCCCATGAGGAAGAGCCCAGCATGGCCACAGCCCACAGCAGCAGCCTGCCCTCGTCCCACGCAGATCCGGGGGCACACACCCCCATGCCCTCCCAAGATGTGCATAGCAGTAGGAGCCGTGCCCCTCAGATGAGCCGCTTGCAGCTCAGTCCTGCACCACACCTCAGCTGTGCAATGCCTGCCCCAGCCCCACTCTCTTCCTCACTGCTGCGTGCGTGTCCCTCACCGCCCCCTGCTGCAGCTGCCAGAAGCCTGTGGCTAGGCTGCCTTGCAGCCCTACTGCTGCTCTGCGTTTGTGGGGAGGCTAAGCCCAGTTAGCCCCCTGCTTCTGCTGCCTATGCCACCCTCAATCAAACTTTCTCCTAATCTCCAACCTAAACTTCCCCTGTTGCAGTTGAGGCTATTGCTCCTAGTCCCTTCTCCTACAGCCACAGAAAAAAGGCCATCTCCATTCTCTCTGTAATCACTGTTCAGGTATTTGAAGACTGTTATCAAATACCCCCTCAGTCTTTTCTTTTCCAAATTAAATAACCATAGTTATTTCAGCCTTTCCTCAAAAGTCATGTTTCTTAAGTCTCATCACTTGTATCACTCTGCTAGACTCTATCCAATCTGTCTATGTCTTTCTTGAAGTTTGTGTCCAAAACTGGACACTACTTCAGGTGAAGCCTCACAGGTGCCAAATGGAGTGGAAGAAGCACTTCCCTTGATTTGCAAGAGATGTACCTACTAATAAAACCCAGTATGCTGTTGGCTTTTTTTGTAGCAAGAACACACTGCAGGATCATATTTAGTTATGGTCCACTGTAACTCCCCCGCTCCCCATTACTGCAGACTAGTCAGTCATTCCACAGTCTTTATTTACACATACAATTATACTGTCCCAAGCGCTGGACTTTGCACTTGTCATTGTTGAATTTCATGATTAATTTCAGACCATTTCTCCAGTTTATCCAGATCATTTAGGATTCTAGCTCTACCCTCCAGAGTGTCTGTATCTCACCCCAACCTGGTGTTGCTGCAAATTTGCTAAGCATGCACATGATCCCATCATCCAAATCGTTAATGAAGATTGTGACATCCTCATTAAACACAAGACCCAGGACAGACTTGTGGGGGTCCTGTGGTATGAAGTGTTCAAACCCATATTTTCACTTTGCAACTAGGCAGAGCAGCCCAATATGTCTCAGCACGGTAGTACCATGACAGGAGTACAGCCATACCTTTGCTTGCCTTAATACTGCCAACCAATCAGGCTGTCTGCACCATCTCTTGCAGATTTTCTTTTGACAAACTGAAAGAACATGACTGAAAGGTTTTGTCAGGAGAATTGTATCTTTCTGTCCTTTACAAGGAGGAGGATTAGCTAAGGAAGGAATTTTAGAGGATGCAAAGAGTGAAGAAACTGGGGAAAGGGCTTAAAATCACTTACAACAAAATGAAAGGAAAAGGTGGAAAGAGGAATATGGCCCCCTATATTTACCTTTCACACCTGCAGTGAAGGTAAGCCTGGACACGTGAAAGGCAAACATAGGGGACCATATTCTGCTCTGATATGTACCGTGTGAGGCATCAGTTGTCAAGGGATCAAGAACCAGAGAGAATTTGGGCAATAAAAGACTTTGGAGTAGGGAGCAAGAAATCAATGTAGAGAGACTAATGGAATGTTTACACTCATAGTTAGAATCAACCTTGGCTACCCTCACGCCTGGTCACTGAAGGTCTAGAGCCAAAATCCTTAAGCTGTAAGAGCAGTTCAGTCCAGCCATGCTCTGGAAGTGTTGCTGAACTTCAGGTCAAGCCTGCCTCCTAGTCTCCCTACCCCCTTGCAGCCTATTTGGGACTCTATACTATAGGCTGCATGTGCAAGAAATGTACTAGCAGCAATCCCCCAGCTTTGGGGGATCACCTGAGTGTGTGGCTCAAGCTGTTGAATTAAAATTACTAACAAGTTTAAATTTTAAAACGTCTGATCTTCCATTTTATTTCTCATCTTTTGTTATCCTCTGACATGACACAAATTTTCTAATAATCCATAGAGTCCTAAAGCCAAAGGAAGGTAGATATAAAAATAAGATATGATACAAAAGAAAGCAAAACAGGCACAGTGCAGTTTGGGGGCTTTTTTTTGTAAAATCATCTTTGTTTGTAGAAGAAATTCATAAGGTGCGTTTGTCTGAAGTTTTTAATAATTATACTCTTCTGTTTTCAAGATTGCAGATAGAAGAATCTTCTAAACCTGTAAGACTATCGCAGCAACTGGACAAAGCTGTAACAACCAATTATAAACCTGTGGCTAATCATCAGTATAATGTAAGTTACCTTTTAATCTGTTTCCATACTACTATTCATCCCTCTGATCTGGGAATTTAGATGCTCTATAAAATTACTTCCCCGTATAGTACCAGGCTGTCTGGGGCCTTTTCTCATACAGCACGTCTCTCCTTTTGAAAATCTTATTTTTTTGTGGTATCAGGATTCAGCCCTTATTTTGATTTTTGGCTGTCTTCCTTTTTGCTCGAGTCCAATGCCAATACTATCTGCTGATTCTGACTTTGTTCCATGGCAGAGTGGGTATCGGAGTTTTCCTTCCCATCTCTCCTTCTACCATTTCTTCCTGCTGTTTTTATTTCTTCCTTCCTTCCTGTAGCTTGTGTGAAATTTTATTTCAGTGTCTTCATGTGTAATTTTTGCACCATTAGATGCTTCAGTACACTTTTTGGGTAATACAAAATAATACTGGGCAGATGTGAAAAGCTAGAGAAGACTTGAATCTCCAATAATTTGCAGCAAGTGTTGTAAAAGAAGGAAAACAACCGATAAATCTTTGTAGCAGTACACTTTCATAGTACATATATTCTGCATCAATAAATCTGACCATATTAGACTCACATTGCAGTTCAAGATCATTTGGTGGGAATACAAGATATGATGTCATACTAAAAGATCCTCTTTGTGTATGTGTGCACATATAATAAGCAATGTTCCTGTTGAGTACAAGAAATATTATTAATTCACGCTAAGTATTAGTCACTGTATTAGTCATTTACTCTTTTGTACTTTTCATTAACATTTTATTTACATAAAACAAATGACAGTACCCTGTATGATAACACATTATTCCAGAATACAGTCCAACTTAATTTATTTTTCCAGAACACAAAATAATCATCCCGTTCTCATAGGATGCTGTTTTTAAAGTAGCTATTGTTCAAAGCCTGATCTTTGCACAGATTTCTAGATAAGAATAACTATTCCAGACATACGGGGCTGGTTTTACTAATCAGATTTCATCAGCCCTACCTCCTTTTGTGGATACATTTATATATTGGTATGTAGGTACTTTGTTTTTATGGTTTATTCTCTCATCCTCAAAAAAAAAAAAAATGTTGTATGGGTGCAAGTGCATCAACATAAAACAGGATTGTAGCACTTTAATTATGCAAGTACAGTGAGTTTACAGTCCCACAGATTTTAGTTATAGACTAAAACTGCCACCCTAGTGATGCTACAGATTTTAACAGACTTGTAATAGTTTCAGGGAATGACATTGTGACCCATTAAGTCACCAAACAGAAACATGCCTGTACTGTGGGAGTGCCCTCACTGTAAAATTGTTAGCAGTTACACGGTTCTTTGTGTTAATGGAAATGTCCAGATGATGTACTTATCCAATAAGGTTGGTCGTAGAAATTTTGATTTAAAAAGTCTACTAGGACAAATCACCTAAATCACGTCACCCTGTAGAGCCAGTACATGATCGTTTTCTACAGTATCTTCCTAATCTTTTGTCACCTAAATTCAATGTTCCAAGTGATGGGAGACTTGGAATACTGTTCTATGGTCTTCTTTAGGACTCTCAGTTTATCCTGATTTTTTTTCAGATGGAAATTATTTTCTTAAGCTCATCCCATTATTCCCAGCTACACCTTACGGCTATTTAAAGGGATACTAATTCAGGGGAGGAAGAATAAAAAAGTATGAATCACTGTGAGGTGGAGCAATCATCTGCTATGAAAGAAGGAGCCTCAGGAAGGATATAGAGGAAAGGAGGGAAAAACATACAAAATTAAAGGGGTGCAACTGCTAAGAAGGAGTGTGTTAAGTAGGGCTAGATATAGGTCTTTCATTTCTCCTCTACAGTTTACTTCATTATCGGAAGCAGAGGAAAGGGAGTGGAGTTGTGGGGAGACCGTCACCATATGCATGCTTGTAAATGGCGTGCTTGTCTGGTGTTATAATACTCACTTTCTTATAGCCATAATGCTTCTTTTGTTTGTTAGCTTTTATCACACAGCCATAAAATCCTTTGGGCCCAGCTGGACTGAGCTCATCTCACTTTCAGTTTAATAATAACAAAGCAAATACACAGAGTAATATATGGGTAATTCTGAAGGTAGTATAACTTCTTAGAGTTGATTAAAGATGTTGTTGGTTTAAAGTACAATGTTGTCCAACTATTTCCAACTATGCTTGCTTAGAATTATACAATCCTAACATAGGGAGGAATGTATGAACATCAAATCACAGCCATTGCCTACTATTTTCAATTTCCCATATCTTCTGAAGTCTGAACCCAGATCCTATAGATACTTTTGCCTGTGTAGTCCACAATGGCTAATCAGTAACTAAACTTGTAGTGTTGTTTGTCAAATGCTTTTATACATTAATATTTCAATCTGAAAGTTGCCTAAAAATATAATATATTGATGTGAAGTTTGGGCACTTAGGCTGAGATTGTAGTGTTTAAGTTACTGTCTGCCACAATAGGCTAAACAAATTGTCTGCTTATAGACTCATAAAGTAAGGGTAGAAGGGGCCACGAGAGGTCATCTAGTCCAACCTCCCTGCCTGAGGCAGTATCATCCTTATTAAAACCATCATATACAGTCCATTGTCTAACCCAGGGGTGAACAAAATGGTGCATCTGGCCAGTGGTCAGACTCCATTTCCCAGCAGCCCCTGCCTGTGTCATTGTGGCCAGTTTCCATGGAGACCCTGGGAGGGGCAGGTCCTTAACAGTGTGGGCCAGGATTTCCGTGGAGACTGGCCCAAGCAGTGCTGGCAGGGCACAGAGCTGGGCAGGGAGCTGATCTGGGGCTGGGATTTTATGGCAGTGACAGCATGGTCCGGAGTTGGGACAGAGCTGCGATCTGCTGCCTGCGTGCCCCTGGCCAATCCCTGCCTGGGGCATGCAGGCAGCAAATTGTGGTTCTGCCCTGGTTCTGGATCATGTCGTCATCACCGCAAAATCCCAGCCCCAGAGCAGCTTAGAAATGATGATAATGCTAGAGTGTGCAGTGTGCTTTCCCTATCACAAGGGTCCTGATCCTGTCCCAGGCCCTTCCCCAGGAGAGAGGCCACTATTCCAAAAGTTAGGAAGACTTCTTGTCTTTCCAGTTACTCACTCTCTCTCTCTCTCTCTCTCTCTCTCACACACACACACACACACACACACACACACAGCTAGTCACAATCTAGCCCTAGATATTTTGATTCAATTAACTTTACCACTTACTTGTGAAGAACATTTTCAACCAGAGTCATTAATAAGGTGCACAGTATTCTGTGATTTTTGTTTTTGCTGGCTCCTGCAGACTAACAAACCCTTTGTTTAAGTCATTGTGAAAACTTACAGTCAAGGTTGGAAAGCAGTGTTTTATAAACAGAATAACAAAAGCACAGAATTTAATAGACGGGAATTAATTTTATTTAGAAAATGATAGTAGTTGTGATGGTTTTTAAAAGCATGGGAGAGGCCAATGGCTGTGTTACCAGTTGACTCTTGCATAGATCCTGCATATGTAGACATCCATTGTTTCTCAGGGTTATTGGGATAATGTTTCTATGAAGCTCCATGACTCAAGCCAATGAGGTCCTTTACCATTTTTCCAAGATCGTTGCTTCCATTTGTACTGTCTTCATTTTGTTTCCTGTGTTCATGGCTGTTTGCCCACCATGACAAGATCTAGGGTGCTGCTTTGTCCCTCACCGGTCAGTTCTTCCCCTTTGATAACTTTTCCCTTTTTTAATTAGCTGCAGGCTGTGCCAGTCACCAATCCCCCTTCCCTTCTGACTGCTGTTACTGCTGCAGCCTCTCCTGGAGATCTCTTCTCTGACCTTTTTGATAGGATGTCCTCACTTACCAGCTGAACAGTTTCCACTTTTGCCTTGCCCAGAGCTTGTCACTTCTAGTCTTCTGTCATTTACATATGCCCACAAAATTCCTTCAGCTTGGCTGATCCATGTTGTTTGCATCTAAATTTAGGATTTTCTGATGTTTTTCCCCCCTCTTTGCCTTCAGCACCAGTTCAAGATGCACCAATACTATGCTAACAGTGAAAGAAAGCATGGTGTGTAGACTGGGCTCTTACTTTTATCTCTGTGCCACCTTAGACCTGCTTACTGCACACAGTGGTTGAAATATCAGAAGCTGCAGGGTGCACCATGTAGGTTAGCACTCATACTGTTGCTGAAACAGTGGAAAATTGTTCAGAAAAAATGAATGTACATAAGGTATTACTTCAACTTGCAGTAATAGTTCCCTTCAGCAATAGTCTGACTGATCCTCAGAATACTAAATAGACCAAGGCCATTTTGAGTGAACAGTGAATATCATAGATAAATTAACTTGCTTTTATTTATTCAGTTGAGTTGCTTGTTTGCAGGCAGAAATGATAATGTTGGAAGCATCTCACTGAATACAGAATAGTTTTTCATTTTTAAAGGAACTTGTGAAAAGAATACAGAACTTTAAAAATATTCTTGCGAGCACTTTTGTTTCAAACCTCTTTAGTTTCACCTATCATCTTTTTTTTATCACTTTTGTATTATCCATCTGCCAAAGACGTATAATACATGTTTTTGTATTAATGATGTCTTCAAAAAAAGGAATCTTGGCAACCTTTCAGTAAGCCTAGCAACATATTGTGAAGGTAAACAAAGAAAAATTGATTTTGTATAAAGGATTTCAGGGAATAAACCAGCAACTTTGCTTACAACTCATGCTAAAACTATGCTTCTGTGCTGCCAAACTATATTTTAGTGATTAAAAAATATTTTAGCTTTTTAAATATAAAGATAGTCCCGTTTCATTTATATTGGGGGTGTCTTGCATCATATTATTTTCATAAACCAATTCAGTTCTGTGACCCAAGATAGCTTGTGGAAAAAAATGAAAGTAAAGCATGTTAAGTTCATGTGACCATTCACATGACAGTGTAGAAAGTGCAGCAGTAATGTTGTTTCCAAAAGTAGCAGCATTTGCACTGCTTTCAGTACTCCTAGACAGCAACAGGAGCTGTTTTGAAACTGGAGATATTAAAACATTACTAATTAACCTAGGACTGGAAGATCAATTACAAATTCAGTGAAATAACAAACTCTTTGGTATATGATAGTTCATTGCTAGTTAAGTTAGTTTGACTATGTGTTTTTTTTTCCCTAGGGATTGGGGAGTGATAGTCATTTTTGTGTGAAGTGATATATGGATTAATGGACTATGCATATAGAGGATTCTAAAATTCATTTGTGTAGAGAGCACTAACATTCCTCTTTGATTCAGCTAATCAAGTGAATACAAAGCAAAAGCTCCATTGGGAAAGACTAATAAGCCTATAAAATACAGCAGAAAAATAAGAATGTTGACCATTACGTTTTAGCAATCAATAACAAACTGGTGTTTCAGTTCTAAAAAAAATATATCCTATTCATAACATTTTGCATGAAAATTAAATACAGATATAGCAGGATTTGCAATTCTTTGATATATTAGTCCTATAAAAGACTAAAAGCAATGGAGATAATTTTGAGAATCTCATAATAATGTGGTACATTTTCATTTGTTTTCTTCCATTATGTAGAAGGTATTAATTTTGGAAATTGAGCTTTTTTGTTTGCCATTATTAATATTATCATCTTGTCTCTCCACGTGAACAAGATCAGTCACTAAACAGATTTCCAGAAAATTCATTTGAACAGGTACAAATGATGCTGCAGCGCATTCTCACAGATTGCCTTGAGACTCCCAGTAGCTTTTTCAATTATGCTCGGTCTTGCACAGAGTGAACGGCACGAATTCTTGTTCCGGTTTGCAAAAAAAATGGATGTTTATTTTTCCCCTTCACATTAGCTTGCCCTTCCATCTTAGAGGTGGTTAGTTTCTGCTTTTATTTAAAAGAGGCTTGACATTCTTGAAAAGTTAGCAAGAAAAAAAGCAAGTACTGCTATAGTAATAATCTTTTAGCAGCTGACTGGCCACCTTTCATCCCTAAACTTTCCACCATTGCATTTTTGAATTATTGAAAGTCACCAACCAGGTCAAAGTTAATAGACTTTTTTCACTGAAGAGAGAGCTCAGAGGTCTGTAGGACTCCAGGACCCAAAGTTAAGAGTTACACTGCAAGATGCAACTTCCTTTCTCCTCTCTGTTTGTGACGTATTAGAAGTGTTTGTTCTGACCGTAGTAAAGCTTGGATAATCCTTCCTGCTCCTAACAAAACATAGAAAGTGCTCTCACTTCAAACACAAGTGGGTCTGCTTGTCAAAGTTAACGTTGTTCTCGGTTTTATTGTCCTGTCTATCCATGTTTCATGTGTAATGGATTCCTCTACTAAAATTCCAAGACGTTTAATTATCTGCTACCAGCCTTGACGTGTACTAAGACTTTGCATTTGGCCCCCACTTGAATTTATGCAGTGTGGACCTTACCAGTCTAGGCATTTGCTTTTGAACAGTTGGTTGGTTTACAGCTGAACATCACTGAATTGCATCCCTGGAGGTGCTTTTCATAAGTATTGAGCTGAATAAGTTAATGCTGCTGTCCTCCTTCATCCTGCTGTCAGAAACCGATTGCATCTGGACTGCGCCTGAGTTTTATTTCAGCATCCTTGTTAATTCTTCTGAGACCAAAAAAAGTGACAGTTGAAGAGGCAAGAATGCAAGACACCTTTCTCAGAATTGGTTCAGTGGTGTCTAATTTAGCTGAGAAAACGCCACTTTTAAGAGAAAAAGATATTGTCCATGAGCCCCAGTATAATATATCATAGTTTTTAAACTTCCCTCATCTTATGTGCAGCCACTCTTACAGCTACTACAGAAAAATTACATTCCCAAGCTACTTTGCAGGTTCTGAGGTTCCTCTAGGTTCAATTGTAATGTGAATGTTTGCCAGGCCAATTATAAAAAAATATTTACATCCATTGCCCTGGCAAACTTTCATAGCATCCTCAGTACATTGTTGTGAACAGTCATTGTTCACCTTCCCACCACTAAACCTCCCAGTGAATAGGAAAGGGTCAGTCTCTAATTAGCTTAGTTTATTTCTATTGCATTTAAGCACAAGTGACCAAATGACATTGCCAAATTTTCAGCTCCCTCTGGCATCTTTAATCACCAGTGCTTAGCCATCCAAAGGCTGACCTTTAATATCAGAGAAATACCATTTTCCAGGTAAAAGAAACTACTCATTTTCAGTTATTATTTTATTGTCGAGAAGAATCGTGCTGTCTAGCAAGTGAACAAATCTCACTCATCCTCTTTGGTGATACTTTTTCCTCCACTTCCTGTTTTCAAAACATACTTAAAAATATGAAACTGAACCTTTGCAGAAAGTGCTCCCTGAAAGACAATTTACGCTTGAGTAGAGGAAGTTTGCTCACAGGGTTCTTTGTTTAAAGACTCTCTAGTAAAACAGTTTCCTGTATTATAACATAGAGAAAAGAAAAGATTCTTGCAGAAACAAATCTGGGAAATGGCAGTTCCCAATACAGAGCATAACAAACAATATTAACATTTATATTTCATAGCAAAATTATATATTGTTTAGATGATTGTTGCTACTGTCTCATTTTTACTTCCTTATTAAAGAGAACTAAAAATGACATATGATTTGTCTTTCATTTTGTTTGCTTATGTTTTGTTGTCATTGCAAGGTAGCATTGTGACTTTTCTGTTTGACTTTAGACAAGTCCATTAATCTTTATCTTGTGAAGATTTCGCGTTTCTCCCACGGAGTATGAGGATGGTGCTTCCCTACATCAGGCAGATTTTGTTCATTAATGTTTATGGAGCTCTCTGAACTATCCAGATGGGAGGTGTTATCTAAACAAAGTATTACTATAGCATTTATCATTAGAGCATCTGCTCAGGAAATTGTGAAATCTCCTCCATTAGATACTTTCAAGAAAAGGCTGGACAGGCATTTGTTTGGGATGATATAGGAATTAGTCTCCTTCATCTGTACAGGGAGTTGGACTAACTGACCCTTGAGGACCCTTCCAATTCTATGATACTTTGTTTTACAGCTCCACAATAACAATGAGCACTTCAGAATCAACTAAAAGAGATTGCTAGATAGTAGAGGTGCATCAATATATCAGTGCCATGTCTGATTGACACTGATAAAAGGAAAATTAACATGATTGGCGTTTTTTGGTTGGTGTAGCTGATAATGTACTGATAAATCAAATATGCCTTCTGGCTGGGGCCCCCGGATGCTACGTGCATGCATGCAGCTGCTTGCATGCACATGGACAGTGTGGAAAGCAGCCGCCCTACAGGTAAATCTGTGGAGGATAAGGGGTATGAGGGAGGAAAATGGCATAGGGGTGGAGCAGATCAAGGCTCCCATGGTGAGAGAGGGAGTGGAGCTGGGGCTGGGGGTGCTGCCCAGCCAGGGCAGTGAATGTAACCCTGGGGCTGGGGCTGAGAGCAGGACGGAGCTCATCCAGGAGGTGCAGGGGCGCAGTTCTCTGCCACTGCACACACCTCTGGGGGAGCCTGTGCCCCTCCATATTTTTGTGCAGGGCAAAGGCAGAGGTGGGTTGCCTGCTGTGGACTTAGGGCTTTCTGCCCTGCTGCCTTTGCCCCAGGAGCCCCAAGCCCACAGCAAGCAGCCCACCTCTGCCCTTGCCCTGCTCAACTCTGCTCCTAAAAGCAATAAATCAAATATGCCTTCTGGCTGGGGCCCCCGGATGCTACGTGCATGCATGCAGCTGCTTGCATGCACATGGACAGTGTGGAAAGCAGCCGCCCTACAGGTAAATCTGTGGAGGATAAGGGGTATGAGGGAGGAAAATGGCATAGGGGTGGAGCAGATCAAGGCTCCCATGGTGAGAGAGGGAGTGGAGCTGGGGCTGGGGGTGCTGCCCAGCCAGGGCAGTGAATGTAACCCTGGGGCTGGGGCTGAGAGCAGGACGGAGCTCATCCAGGAGGTGCAGGGGCGCAGTTCTCTGCCACTGCACACACCTCTGGGGGAGCCTGTGCCCCTCCATATTTTTGTGCAGGGCAAAGGCAGAGGTGGGTTGCCTGCTGTGGACTTAGGGCT
Source organism: Alligator sinensis (assembly GCF_000455745.1). Taxonomy (NCBI): domain Eukaryota; kingdom Metazoa; phylum Chordata; order Crocodylia; family Alligatoridae; genus Alligator; species Alligator sinensis. The sequence goes on from NW_005841878.1 coordinate 4,605,399, forward strand.
TTCTGCCCTGCTGCCTTTGCCCCAGGAGCCCCAAGCCCACAGCAAGCAGCCCACCTCTGCCCTTGCCCTGCTCAACTCTGCTCCTAAAAGCATTC
>NW_005841878.1:4605534-4648953 GCF_000455745.1 Alligator sinensis
GATGCGCTTTAGTTCAGTTGCTCTCACTGCCATTTTAAGCGCCCGGACTCTGATCCCCTGGACAAGCTGCCTGTGGCTCCGTCCCACTCCCTGCCGTGGCCCCAGGGTCCCATTCACCACCCATGCTGGGCAGTGCCCCCAGCCCCTGCCCCACTCCCTTCCCTTCCTTACCATGGGGGCATGGATTTTCTCTCCCCCCCCCCCCCCCCCCCCCCCCCCCCCTTCACCACCTGATGCTACCACCCAGAACTGTGCTCCTGTGAATTGGCTATCGGATCGGTATCGGCCGATATACCTGGTGAATAATAGTCTATTGGTATTGGCCAAGAAAATTTTTATCAGTGCACTCCTACTAGGTACATAGTGGCAAAGTCCTAACTCAAACAAATCTGGGATAATCCTACTGGAGCCAGTTTTATTATTTCAGACATGCACTGGTCTAATTGAGGAGAGAATTTGGTTAATAAAGAATATATATGTATTTTTTAAATGCCTCCTTTTCACTTTGTAGGTAGAGATAAAGGAAATGTATGGTAGGTCTTTATCCCCGTCAGAATGCAGAAGATATGGGATAGAGTTAGTAATTGGTGCTCTGAAGCAACAAGGGCCACCAAGCCAACTGAGTGAATATGGATCAGTTGCCTGTCAAAATGGAAATAAAATCTGTGTAAACCAGAGATGTCAGACATACAGGCCACAGCATCTTATCCATGCCACTATAGAGCTGCTGCAAGTTGGGGGGCCCTTTGGCATGTCTGGCTGTGGCTGTTAACAGCAAGCTTGCTGCCACCTCTGGACCATCACTGCACACCCAGACTCCTTCCCACAGATCCTTGACTGACACTGCTATGGTGGTCACAGCAGCTGCCCCCATGCCCTGGGCTGAACCTGGCTTGTAAGGAGTCTGGACCTGGCATGCCCAGATCCAGCCCAGAGCCTCAGATAAGTTAGATGCTTCTCCTGTAAAGGAACATTCAGATCAGATCAGTGTCTCCTATTTCTAAAATGCTTTGGCTTCATTGTTTACTTATTTTCAATATTGCTCTTATGGAACAATGATCTTTTCCTCTAATATCTCAAATTCTAGATCAAAAATGCCCTTTTTAAAGAAATACAAATTAGACATAGTTCTAGTAAATAAACACCCAAAGCTCCTATGTCCTCTGGATGGGATCTGACCTCCGAAGTGTGCAGCAGTGCTTAGTCGCTCAGACAATTAAAGGTCTGATCATTCTTAACACATTCTTAACACTCTTTTGACTTTGCTTTGCTGTCCAGTCACTCCAAAGTAATGTGAAAGAGCTTTAAATCAGACAGTGAGTAGCGTGTGTTGCTCATGATACTAGTAGCAAAAACAGAAGACGGTATCATGCACTTTCCTGCATTCTTTCATCATAGACTTCATTCAACAAAAGACCAACCTTTCCCATGAAGCATGAGGACAAGTAGTATAAAGATGATTACGTATCAGCTAAGCAATGCAGATGGTGCTGTGTAATCTGGACTTGGTTGCAAGATTTTCTTCTGAAACATTTGCAACCTGCAAACAATAGTCAGTTTCCTTCTGGGGTCTGTCAGGCACAGGTGAGAAGGTTGTTCGTTAAATGTTCAGTGTTGGGAATTTTGAGCCCTTGTGATGCTCATGACACTGGTTAAAGGAATACATTTATGACAAACTTTTTGGCCTTGTATGTGTTTTTCCTGTGTAACAAATGTCTATTGTATTAATAGGTCCCTATTTTGTCCTGCAGTTTAAAAATTAAAGGATCTGTATTTGGTTCTTTTATACCTGATTTGAACAACCCTGAGTCTTATTGGAGGACTATGCCTAATTTTATCATGCTTGCTGTCTTCTAAAATAAATTCTGTGGGAGACTATGACAGTGGTGCTAGCTAGAACGAAACTGAAGCCACAGTATGGTCTAAGAGGATTATAAGGTGTTGGAAAGCCCTAATAACTCTTCAATATTAGCAAGAGGTCCTAGTTTTTTGACAGTTAGACTTTCAGCAGAGTGTACTGGATACAAATGTTTCAGGATACTATTATATAAACTAAAATAAAAATCTGTCCAGTTTTCTCTCACTCTGTGGAGTCCAGCTGTTCTACTGTAGGTCTTAGCAAATCAAATGATATTGGGTAACCTGCTGCATTGCGTGGTTCAGTTTCCTATGTTTAAGATTTCTCAAATATAAAGATTAAAGGCTTTCAGAATAATTATAACATAAATCTCCAGAATGCATTAAGTAACGACAATAAAGTGAATCTGTTGAGGAGTGTTAAAGGGAAAGTAATTAGTTAATGATCATTTTAAAAGGGTTTGATTGCTCAAGAAAGAAAAGCACTGTATTACTTTCTGGTGTTTACTTAGAGGTTTGTTTGGGTTTTTTTTAAATCTTAACGTTCTGTGCTTAAAAGTGCTCAGAATTTTTTTGAATGTGCATCTCGTTAAAATTATTTTTTTAATTAATAGATTGAGTATGAAAGGAAGAAGAAAGAAGATGGAAAAAGAGCTCGAGCTGACAAACAGCAAGTGTTGGATATGCTTTTTTCAGCATTTGAAAAGCACCAGTATTACAACATTAAAGATTTGGTGGATATAACCAAACAGCCTGTGGTATGTACCCCACCAAAATAGCTCTTTTAACAGATACTTCTTCCAGAATTACCATATTGCATGTGCGCGCGTGTTCAATTATATATGGCAAATATATTTTTATTTACTGTATATAAGCTTCAAAACATACCTTCTGCATGTTTTTATTAAATGCATGCAAGTTGACACACACCCCTTTCTTTACTGGACCGGTAGCGAAGTCCTGTTTCTGTAACCAGTAGGTTTTTATGAAGCTAGATAGCTAGCTTTGTGCTCAACCCACTCAACATTACTGGCCTTGAGACCACCAAGCTACATCAAGGTGCAGTCAGTGGAGTTATTCTTTATCTACAAAGAGTATAGATATCATAATATATGTAAGTGTCAGATCCTAATACATGTAATATATGTTCTCACCATGTCCCACATCAAGAGTCAGAAATCTTAACCACCCTGTCCCCCCACCCAGAAAAATCATTGAAGATTGCTTTAAAATTAGAAACTTTTCAAATGAGATATTTTGGGATCTGACTGCTCATATCCTCAGTTGTGTAGCAGCACATTTGAGAGTACAAATAAAACCTGTAAAGTGCACACATGAAAATAGTTTGGAGGGGTGGAGTTAGATCTCTTATTGAGGGATAACACTCAGGTAGCCCCAGGTTTCTTACATGTCTGATTATCAGGGATGCTAATTTTCTCTGACTTAAAAAAAAAATCCTAATTTTTGGTTCAAAGTAACCCCAAATCCACATTTTTCCATGATTTAAATGAAACACCACATTTTATATATATAATTACATATAATATATATATAATTTACAAAAAATTATATATATATATAAAAATAAAAAATGTGGTGTTTCATTTAAATCATGGAAAAATGTGGATTTGGGGTTACTTTTTTCTAACCAAAAATTGGAGATTTTTTTAAAATCAGAGACAACCAGGATCCCTGCTGATTATATAGTCCACAGTACACTCTGCTGCCATCAGTCTCCTCTTCTCCCTTTCACAGCTAGATGACAGCCCCATTCTGCTTTATATCTTCCAGTGAACTCCAACCAGTTTTGATTGCTTCACATTTGTCAGAGGTGGAGATAAGTCAGTGAATAAACAGTAATTTAAAAGCTTTCACTTGTTAAATCATTGAAGGTCCTTCCTGAGCAGGTCCCCACAAGTCATGCTCATTTTACTACCTAGGCTTCTGAAAAAGCACTTCTTTTGCAGTGCCTCAGAAGAATTTTTTTAACAAAAGCATTCACTGTCTTTATTACATTATCTTATGAGTAAACTGTTCATCTGTGTGGCAGGCAAAAGTGTAAGGACACTGAAACTGAGAATTGGTGTAGGAGGCAGATGAAGGCTGAGATGTGGGGAGGGAATGGGCTGGGAATCGTATGCTGTTCGCTTAAAAAAAAAAAAAAAAAAAAAAAAAAAAAAAAAAAAAAAAAGGAAAAAAATGAAGATGTTACCAGTAAGCTGTTACCTATCACCCTGGTGATGTTATTTGTATGTTGTACCCTTTTTTCCATCTTTTGCTCCCTCTCATTTTATATTTTCTCTTCCTGGTGCAGGAACTGTTATCTTCTGTGTTTGCAAAGTATCTAGTACAATTTTGGCTCAGTACCAAATGAAATATTTTTTGTCACTTGCATTTTATCCCCCTGAAAGGAATGGTATTCAGTTCATAGGAAGGTGCATCTACACGTGTGGTGTGTGATAACTTTCCATAGTCTCAGAACTATAATCATTGCTTTCAACTGTTACAGTAATGGTAAAAATCTCCTTAAATGTATTTGTCTTTCAACTCAGCACCACATTTTCCTCTTCCATTTGGGCTGTTTCTATACATTTATCTCAGCTTTCCTGTCAAATCCTTTCTTTACCAGTTTATTCTGCAGGCGTTATTCAGAATAATGGGGTAGTTATCTCTTCGTTTTTAAATTTGTTGTTAATGCTTATCATATTTCCTTGTTGATATGCTTGCGATTTTCCTTACAAGCCAGTATTAAGGTACACAGCTGATTAAAGCCTGTAGTTTGACGCTTTTCTCTTTGTTCACCCGATTTCCAAGTTAGCGATAACTTAAAAATATTCTCTCAACACATTGCCTCTCACATATAGATAGATAGATAGATAGATAGATATAGCTATTATAATATGAAGTTCCCAACTGAGTTTCCTTTAAATTCTTCTCCAGTATGCATTTTCTAAATGGAAACCATTCCATTAGCAGCTATCCTTTGTTTCTGGCCTTTTAGCCAATTTTGTTCTGGTGTGCCAATTTTCCCAGTGCCTGTAGAATTTAATCTCTGGTGTAACGCACAGTTTTTTTCCCCAAAAATATAGTATCTGTTCCTAATGCACACTGTTGCTCCATTGTTGCCAGAGCAGCTGGACACTCTAAAAAATAAATAAATAAATAAATACCAACAGGTTGTGTGGGCAGGCTGTCCCATTGCTGTAAAGAGGTTGGCTGTTAATTAATCTCTGCCTAAGTGTTCACTGCTTGATTTTTCTAAAATAGCTTCTAAGATTTTCTTGGTATGTAATTATTCCACTAGGTTTCTAAATGCTGTGGTTATTTTCAGTATTGACTGAAATGTTTTGCGGCTGTTGTTTCTCCTTTCTGCTGCATTACAATTAATCTATTGATTCCTACCTTCCTGGGTGTTAATTTTTAAAATGCACTTGGCTTAGAAGAATCAAAATCCTAGTTAATCAAATAGCATATAAATGCTAGTATTTTCATTTTAGATTTTAAATAGCATCCTCCTGATACTGTTGAAGAATAAATTGGTAAGTTGCTTCTGAAGTTTCTTTCATGTTTCTTCTAAAGCTCTGTAACCACAAGGCAATCTCTTCTGAATACAGATCCATTTTATATTGGTAGAAGCCTTTTTGTATTTTCATTAAAAGTATATAAATGCATACATATGACACAATAATTAGGGACCTACCTCAATCATGGTTTCATGGATTTTGCGGAAACTGAAAAACAGCATTTTCTGTGATTACCACAATCAGTAGGAAATCTGGCATTGGTTGTGATTTCCCACAAAATCAAGCAAAAAAAAATAGTAGCGCTGACCAAGGATCCTGGTTTTATCTGATTTTTTAAAATCCCCAATTTTCAGATAAAAAAGGAACCCCAAAATCTGCATTTTTCTGTGATTTAAAATGAAACATCACTAGTATATATAGATCTAGATATATATCTAGATCTAATCTATACACTTGTTTGTGTATATATACACTATATATACGTGTGTGTGTGTATTCTAATATTATAAAAGCCTACGTCTGTCTGTCTGTCTGTAACACTTTATTTGCACTCTGATTGGTTGACAAAGAGCCAATCACGGTGGAGCGCTGCCACGATGGTGAGGACACGGGATGGAAAGGGGGACAAGGCCACCACAGCTGTCCTTGCCCCCCCACCCCCTTACTCCTTGCAGGTGATGGCAGTGGTGGCGCAGGGGGGGAGCAGGGTCAGGACACCGCAGGGGGGGACGAGGCCACCAGCTCTGATCTCAGCCCGCCCCTCCCCCCTTCTGTCATCGCTGCCTGCAGGGCCCAATGCGGGACAATGCAGTGGTGGGGGGAGGAGTGGGCCCAATACAGGTTGGGGGAATAGTGGGCGTGCTGCAGCGGTGGGCAAGGGGAGGAGTGGGCCCGGGCCCCACGCGGGGGGATGGAGGAGGACCGAGCCTGAGCTGGGGGAGAAGCCGGCCCGCCATGGCAGTGGGGGGAACTAGTGGGCCTGGGCCGACCCGGCGGTGGAGGAACAAGAGGAGCAGGCTTGGAGCTGACAAGGGGGAGGAGAGGAGGTGTGGGAGGAGTGGGCTGGTTTCCCTGCCGCAGTGGGCTGGTTTCTCCCGCAACTCGGGCCTCCTCCCCCACCTTGGTCCAGGTCCTACTCCTCCCCCACTCCCACTCCTCCCATTCCCCTGCTACCATGGCACCCGGCTTCTGGGGCTCCATGTCCTCACGCTCTCCCCCCCATCATTCCTGATGGGCAATTGGTGTGCGTGTGTGTGTGTGTACACTAGTGGTGTTTCATTTTAATCACAGAAAAATGTGTATTTTAGGTTACTTTTTATCCAAAAATCGGGGATTTTTTTAATCAGAGAAAACCAGGATCCCTGGTAGTGACATAGACTGATTGAAAACACCCTCTGTCAATCAGTGGTGAGGGGCAGGGCTGCCGGAGCCCCTTCACCAATCAGCAGCCAGGGATAGGGCCACTACAAAAAGCCCATTAAATCAGCCCTGCATGCCACAAGTGGGCCAAAAAAGCCCTTTATCTCGCTGCAATATTAAGTAGGTCCCTAATAATAACAGTAAGCAAATCTAGTCTAGTTTACCCTGACAAATGCCAAGTACAAGTCCCTGAGATAATTCCAGACTCAATAACTGAGGTCAAAATTTAAGCAATAAAATATTCATGAAAGTATATCATTAGCGTGTCTAATTTGAACAGTATTTTGTATGAAATGGATAATAGCGAAGGCTAACATTTAGGCTTAATCTGACTGTTCTCTTAAGCATGTTTATATTCTTAACAAGTTTTGGAAACTCATTTTCATAGCTCAGATGTTGACTCACATTCTGGCTTCCTAAAAATCCCTCTTAGTCTAATGCCATATTAACATTCCACATTATTTTAAAAATCCTTATTGAGACTCTAATATCTCTTTTGGTAAAAACAAAATAAAAACTTTAAATACAGTAGCAGATTACTTGAACATTTTTACTTTAATCACAAGTGCTCATATGCAGGCAGAAAAAAATCTATTATCCTTTTTATCAAAAGAGACTGGGAGCCTCTGTTAATTCTAACTAGATTCTAAGAATGCAGTGTTTTAGCATCAATGAAGTGGTACAGACTAGGGATGTAAATATTGTTTTAAAAAATATTTGTTTAACCTTCTCTAATTATATTGGTTAAACGATTAACCGATAGCACAGCAGCTCCGATGCAGCTGCTGCTGGGAGCTGCTCCCAGTTCTTGGGGCCCTTTGTGGAGGGGACAAGTCCAGCTACGCAACACAGCCTACTGAAGCCCTGTGATGGGAGGGAGGAAGCACCTGTGAATTGCTTAATTGACAAAGCATTAGGCTGCTGGCAGTTTTCCTCTTAGCCTATGGGTACTAGTCCCCCTTGTCCCTCTCCTCCTGGCTCCTCCCTCCCTCCTGCCTTTCTTCCTGGGGCACCACCTGGCTTCCCTTCTCTGCCCGACTGTGCCAGCCCCAAGCTAAAGAATAACAGGTAAACTAACTGGTTATTACTGTGTTTATCGGTTAAACAATTAATTGTTTAACCTTTCACATCCCTAGTACAGAGACAAGAAGGACTTTTTGACAGATGATGAAGTTGACTACGTGGGCGTAAAATGTTCATCCGCCATTTGCCTGCTACCTAGTTAAAACTTTCCTTCAGCTCAAGCAGTTTTAAAATGAATAGTTTATATTTGCTGAAAGTGCCAGTGAGTTCATTGTCACCCTTTCTAATAGTTCAGTATCTGTCTATGGAGGCTTATGTTTAATTTTAGCTTCAACAGTTTCAAAGCATTCTCTTCAAAAAGAATAAACACTCATAGAAGTTGTCTTGAATCTCTGATCACACACAACTGCTCCAGACTAGAAAGAGAAAAAAAGCCCCGAACAAACCAACAAAATTGCGACTTGTGCTGATAATAGGATATGGAAGTTCTTGGTGCAGATTAGTGTATTTTCTGTGCTTATTTGCATGCAGCATGTACAAGCTCTTGTCTAACCTAATAATGTAATTGTTGCAATGGAATGTAGATAATGTGGGAGGTCTTGGTCTCAGAAGGAACAGTAATATCTTAGGCAAAATCATAAAAATCTAGAGCTGGAAGGGGGACCACAAGAGATTGTCCAATTCACCCTTCTGTTCTGAGGAAGGATTTGCGGCCTATCAATGACAGATATTTACTTCAAGACCTCCAGTGATAGAGATACCACAGTCTCACAAAAGAGTGTGAGATCCTTACATTTAGAAATTTTGACCTGATCTCTAACCTAAATCTCTCTTTCTGAAAATTAAACCAGTCACTTCTAGTTTTAACCTTGGTGAAAAAAATGAATAAATGATCGTTGTCTATACAAATCTTTTATGTACTTGAGGACTGTTGCTATATTATAGTCTATCCTCTTTTCTAAACTAAACAATTTCAGTTCTTCCAACCTTTTGTCATAGGACATGCTTCCTGTAGCTCTTATCATTATTGCTGTCATCTGAATTCTCTTCAGTTTTTAACATCTTTCTTCTTAAAGTATGCCACTGAAAACTGGCCACACCACTCCAACTAAAGCCTCACCAAGAAGAGCAGAATAATTACCTCCCATGTCTCTCTCTTAATACCTTCCAGAATATATTTGCCCTTTTTGCAATAACAACAAATTATTGATTTGTATTTACTTTGTGATCTGTGTTAAATCCCCTATCTTTTTCAGATAGGTGACTGCCTAGCCCGTTCCCCATTTTGTATTTGTGGTTTTCCATGAATACTTTGTGTTTGGACTTGTCTTTATTGAATCCTATTTTACTGATTTCACACTTTGTCTCCAATTTACCAAGATCATTTTGAATTGTAATCCCATCCTTCAAAGTGCTTGCAGCCTTTCCCAGCTTGCTGCCATCCACAAATGTTATAAATACATTCTTTCTTCCATTGTCCAAGATGTTATTGAAAGTCTTGAATAGTGTTAGCTCCCAGACCAAGCCATTGCAGGGCCACCCTTCCCCCTTGATATGTTATCCTAGTTTGACAGCAAACTACTAACAACTATTCTTTTAGGTATAGCTTTTCAGCCAGTTGTGTACCCAATTTACGGTAATTTAATGTAGGCCGTGTTTACCTTGCTTTTTAGAATGTCACGGGGAGGGCTATTTGAGAAGCCTTCCTAAATTTAAGACGTATCGCTACTTCCTTTATATTCACTAGGCTAGTTACTCTGTCAAAGAAAGCAATTAGATTGGTTTGATGTGGTTTGTTCTTGACATATCTGTCTGTTTATTTCTTATCACCTTGTCAGCTAAATGCTTATTATAAATTGATTAATTGCTTATTTTTGTATCTTTCCAGTATCAAAGACAGGCTGACTGCCTAGAATTCCCTAGGTCCTCCTTTTTTTTCTCTCTTTTTTTTTTTTTTAAGAGGATTATTTTGTTTTCCCTTTCCCAGTCCTCTAGGTCCTTGCTTATCCTCTATACTTTTGCTAGGATAATTGCTAATGATAATTACTTCAGCAGTATAAGTACTTGGTGGTTGTGCTGATCAGAACTTTTCCAACAAAGGGTTGAGCCAAAAGTTACATCAGTCCATAGCATGAGGTGGTCCTCCAATGCTGCTTAGAAAAATAGGGAAATTAACATGCACAACCTGCTGAAACCTGGAAATAAATTAAAATAAAGAACTTGTGCATTCCTTTCCACCTTCATATCGCCTACAGCCCTATTGCTATACTTTCCCCACATACCATATGCACCTTGTTTTGGGGAAGGCAGAATGAAGAAAAAATATTCTTCCAGAGCCATGGCTGTATAGAGCAGAGCCAGAAGCTAATTTTCAATTAATTCACTCTCCCTTTCCTGCTCAGTCAAAAGCTGAAATTGTAGCTGCTGCTGAAGACTGGGTTCCATTAATAGATCTATCATTTTGAAAATAATTAAAAACAGTTTGCAGGACTATGAAATAGGAAGAAGGAGACCAGGACTACCCAGCAGACAAAATTGCAGGGAAAAGGGTTAGCTTGATTAACAGAACATCAAAACCAGCAAAAAGAAGAACCACTCTGTGCAATGAAAAGCAATGAGCCATTAAGTAAATTGACTCACTCAGCTGCCTGAATTAAAATACCATAGCTGCTGCAGGGGAATTGATGTTAAACTTTTGGTGGAAAAGGAATGAAGGCTGTTTCTGGTCTAGGCAAAAAATCTGCTTTCATGCTTTAAGGCATTTACCCCAAATTTGGAAGGCTATTTTCTGGAGAAAGGATGCATGTAGTATGCAAGTAAGAGATGTTGCTTAGATATGTCCTTTTAAAACCCTTTGAAAATGCAATTTTAAACACCAGTGGAAATTGCATTATCTTGGGAGTGGGTGGTTCTTTCCTTACTTCACAGAAGCTGCTACCTTCCTGTGATAGAGAGAATACTTCCCATTTAGTCCACTTACATTTTGAATGTTGTCTTTAAAGTTGTTTCAATGTGGATTTTGAAGTATAATTAAATAACATTTTAAAAATAGGTTTGATTTAGGTTACAGGTAGTGGGAAGGTTGGGATTTTATAAATCATTTTAGGTAGTATTGCATCCCTACTCCATTTAGAGTTTCTTTTGATTTAAATAAAACATGGTGCACTGGTGAGACCTCACTTAGAATATTGTGTAGAGTTCTACTCACTTTTTTACAGAAAAGATGACTAAACTGTAACAGGTTCAGAGATAGGCCGATAGAATAAAGAGTCTGTCATGTAAGAGCAGAATGAAAGAGCTTGGCTCATTTTGCTTTGCTTGGCTAAAATTGAGAGGGAATATGATTATTTTTTCTAAAATCATTGCAGGAGCTGGAGTAAATGCCAGGGATAGCTATTTAAGTTAAAGGAAAGTACTGATACAAGATTGGGTGGATATAAATTAGTCAGAATTAAACTTAGACTAAGAAACAGGACAAAGTTTCTAGCCATCGGAGGAGTGATGATCTGGAGCTGCTGTCCGAATAAGGGGTGTTTAATAATGTGCTCTGGGAGTTAGGGGGAAGGGAGGAAGGGGAGGCACTTTAATTTGAGTAGCTCTCAGAGCTGCTCTAATTAAAGCGCCCAGAGTGTTACATATATCAACGTCCCCATGCTGAAAAATGGCAGCAGCTCATACCACTAAAGTTCATTGAATGATTAATCAAGTCTCAATGATGAATCAAGTCTTCTCCAACGCACTGTAATTACAGCACATTGGAGCAGCCTTGCTGCATATGTATAGGCTCCCCGTTAGTGGAGGCAAGGAATCTAAATGATTTCAAGATGGAGCTTATTAAGTTCACGGAAGAAGCACCACTCTTGAGCCACTTTAAAGTGGAAAGTTGTTCATGCATGTATGCACAAGGGTTGAAAACAAAGGTTTATTCCTATGTGCATTTGCATTAGTGTACTTTCACAGAGTTCCTGTTAATGTGTCCTCAGCATGGGCATATTTTTGAAAATACACAGTGCAGTATCAGTACTGCTTTTAGCAAAAATTATATGCAGATATTGTTGCACATCCTAGAATTATATTTGCATGCTAACTCAAAGAGCTCCAAAGTCTATCTGATATGCAATATTGCATGGGGATGTTAGATTAAATAATGTGGCTTTTTAGAGACTCTAATCTATTGCTGCCACCTGCTGGGGCTAATGCCATATGCGTTTAAAAGTCTCACTGGCTATGAACAGGCCTTCATTTATTTCTGAGAAATTTCCACAACTAGAAATCTTGGAGAGAGAGGGAGCATACAGGTATTCAATCTACAACCACCCCTCCCCTCTGGGAAAGGTGTGGGCAATAGTGGAAGTCCCCAGTTTGGGAAAGAGGCAAGGAGTGGGAGCAGCTGCCCTCCTGCCTTCCTCTCTCTGCCTATCGCATCCCCGACCAGACCAGGAGGGGAGTATACAAGTGTTCATTCTTACAAGGGAGTGTCTGTCATTGGTGGGGAGTGGGATTTTCCACGCTGAAATCTGGAAAAATCTTTCTCAAAGAGGGGACGTGTTTTCCCCAAGAGAAATCAAGGAAATGCTTGTATACTTTCAGAGTTTCTACTGAGAGAGCAGCAATTCTCCCAGTAGAAACATAATGGCTGTATGTGGCCACTAAAGAGACATCTCTGCAGTACAAAATGAGTATTGTTCTATCTGCCATTTGTCACATTCCATTTTAACTGCAGTACTAGAAGAGGATTATGAAAAATAACTTGTTTGCCTGCGTGGCCAATTGTTAATTCAGGTTTATTTATATATTCCTTACTGAGGAAGATAAATGATTTCTTAAATATCTTTAAAGTATGCTTAAATTGTTTAGGGATGATTTTTTTTTAAGAACAGTTATGCTATGTAAAACTAATTAGAACTACTTTTTTATATGCTGGTGGTAGAAAGCACTTTGCTTATTTAAAATCTTGGTGTCTGTGTTATTTATCTGACACATTCTACTCCCTCACTACTCAAAGTAAAACCTGGGTAGAGGATGTACTACGCAAGGATGAAAGAGTAGGCTGTCTCATCCACAGCTGTCTGCTTTGTGGGATTATGCTGATGTGTTTTTTTGGTATCACTGCAGATATACACGCTGTAAAAATTCCAACAAATCAAGTTCATCCACCTTGTGCCCAATATATAAGCTATATTAGGGTGTACATCTAATGTAAATAGTCCCAAACTGCAGTCCTTTGTTGCTATAGTAATCCAATGTAAACACTACCTGAATCTTTAATCTTGTCTAATATCAAAAAAACAACAGCTGTTTTAGAAAGAAATGAACTTTGTTATCCCTATTCAGATCTATAAGAAGCCCCTATGCTAGTATTTTTATCTTTGCAGCTGGCCTTTCAGAAATACTATGTTTGCTCAAATATAAGAACCCTAATATAAGATGACCTTCCCCCCAATAATTAGATTCTATATATGTAAAATGTATACATTCGTTATGATTTTCCAGGTATATAATCTAATTATCAGAAGTTTGCCTTTAACTTGTCCCCTTCCTACTACTACAGCGGAGAAAACAAATCTGGGGGTCAGGTGTCCCCTTAGCCCTCTGCATCCCCAACTTCTTTTCCCTGCAGCCCCTTCCTTCTCACCACCCTTGTTACTTTTCAGACCCTGCTGTCCTTGAGGACATGGAAGTGAAAGGAAAAATTGAAAACACAGAGTTTGAAATAAACATGCCTGTAGTAATCAGTCACTTGGGTAAATGACTAAGTTACCTATAGACTTAATTTCTCCAGAATTGATGCAGTTTACCTTTTTTTGAAACTGTTGCAGGTTTTAGATGGGTACTTCATACACACTTTTTTAAGCAGCACTTTTGGACCTACTTATGTATAGCACAAATTATGCATGATATTACTCCAAAGCCAAAAGGCTTATAATTTACCATGTAGTTCATTTGGCTGTAAAATGAGCAGAGTCAATAGCATTTCAAGCCATGGTGACTCCATAGCTCAGCACTGCTCAGTATGTTCTCAACCTTTTTTGTACCAGGACCCATTTGTAAACTATTGATGGCCAGTCCCAACCCAATAAATAGTTTAAGTAGAAAACAGACCCCTGGACCTGGCAGTGCCCTCACTCCTGACCCACTGCCTCCCGCCTCCAGACCACAGCTCCCCAGTGTGTGGGGAAGGGGGTGGGGGTATATGGGGAATGGGCAGGCCCCAAGCAGCCCCTTGCAGGCTGGAACTCTGCTAGCCTGCGAGGGAAAACCCACAGTTTCCCACATTTTCCTCCTTTAAAGGAGAATCTGTTTTTAAAGTTTGTTCATGACCCTTTCATATACTCTTGTGAGCCACAGGTTGAATAACGCTGCTCTAGATACCCTCCACAAAGGAACCAAGTGCTAATTAATGTCCCCCTTCCCCCACTTATGACCAGGGATCCTGGTTTTCAGTGATGGAAAAAAAATGCAGATTCTCTGATAAAAAAAAATGCAGATTCTCTGATAAGAACCCAAAAATCTGTGATTAAAATTAAAGGCCCCCACAGCTCCCCCTGGCCCTGCTGGTACCCCTTACTTCCTCCCACAGCCTCCCCAGCCCTGGTTGCAGGCTGAAACACAGCCAGCCTGCAGAGCTCTTTGCAAAAAGGGGAAATCTGTGGGTTTCTCTGCTAAAAGAGGAAATCTGCGTTCAGCTTTTCCAAGCTAAAGAGCCCCATAGCTCTCAGCCTGTTGTCATAAGGTCTGTTTTCCTGATCTCTGATCATGCGCATGGCTCTTCTCTGGACTCTCTCAAGCTTCTCCACATCCTTCTTGAATTGTGGACGCAGTATTCCAGTGCGGCCTCACCAAGGCCAAGTACAAGGAGAGAATGACGTCCCGGGATTTACTTGAGAAGCATGTATGGATGGAAGCCAACATTTTGCTCGCTTTACTAGCTGCAGCATCGCATTGAAGGCTCATGTTCATCTTGTGGTCAATGATGACCCCCAAGTCTCTTTCTTCCGTAGTGCTAGCCAGCGTAGCACTGCCGAGCCTATAAGGATGCTGCAGGTTTTTCCTCCCAAGGTGGAGAACCTTGCATTTTTCAGTGTTAAACACCATTAGGTTCTTGTCTGCCCATTTCATGAGCCTGTCCAGGTCAGCCTGGATCGCCCTCCTGTCTTCAGGTGTGGATGCTTTGCCCCAGAGTTTGGTGTCATCGGCGAATTTGGCCAGTCCGCTTCTGACTCCAATGTCCACATCATTAATGAAGATGTTGAAGAATATAGGCCCAAGGACAGAGCCCTGGGACACCCCACTGGTCACAGGGCACCATGACGATTGACTTTCATCAACCACCACCCTCTGGGGCCGACCACAGAGCCAATTTCCCAGCCAGTGGATTGTGGTGGACCCAAGGCCACAATTAGCCAGTTTCGCCAAGCGTTGATCATGGGATACCAGATTGAAGGCTTTAAAAAAAGGAACCTAAAATCCACATTTTTCCATGATTAAAGTGAAACACCACTGATATCTATATCTAGATATGTAGATATGCAGATATAGCTGTGTTTCATTTTAATCATGGGAAAATGTGGATTTGGGGTTCCTTTTTTATATCCAAAAATTGGGGTTTGTTTTTTTTTATCAGAGAAAACCAGGATCCCTGGTGATGGGTCATTGGTAGTTTTTCTGTCCTCCTGAGGCTAAAGTTCTGGGTTTGAAATTAATGTCCACCCTGGGGGTCTTATTCCTGCATTGGTGGGTTTTACCAGAAATCCAGTGAACTTTGAGGTTACTTCTAACCATATGATTCCATGATTCATGCCAGCTTCTATTTGTATGTTGTCAGTGTAATATGGCCACAATCCTGATAAGAGTATACTGGCCTCTGCAATAATATCAATATTTAATATTTTTTATAGAGCCAAAGTTTGATTATTATGAACTAGTATCCTAGATAGATAGATAGATATGTGAAATTAAATAAATTCTTGGAATGGTAGCAGAATGTTACCTAACGGTGTTGTAAAACTACAAGTGATGATCCAGAAAAGGCTGTGCTTGTTACTTAAAAGGAATTAAGATCATATACTGACCTCCATGTTAATTAAATTATTTTTATTCCATCTCTCCTGATAATAGAGGCAGGTATAAAATTACTTGTAACGTTAATCCTTTCAGATATGCAGGTAACGTGACTTTTACCCAAGATTTCAACATAATTGACCAAGGAGCTTTCCAAGGCCTTGATAGAGATCCTTACTATTTCTGTTTTGGTTAAGTAAGTTCTCTTAGACTGAGCGGGGAAGGAAAATAAAAGGCAAATAGGATAATCTAAGTAAATATAGATAAGTGAGCAAGAATCAGTTTCAGACAAATTAAAGGAAAGGCTTCAGGGTCATGTTCAAAATTAATACCATTAGTATGTTATTTATGAAAAATAGGTTTTGCAACCAAAACTTCTCTCTTTTTAAGTAAAGCTACAGGTTTTGTTGATAAAAGTAACTGGCCATATTATACTAGGACTTTGGTAAAGTATTTGAGTTGATATTGCATGAGATTCTGAATTTTTAAAATGTCATTCTAAACAAAAAATAATGTGGTACAGATGAAATGAGTTAAACTTACAGGTAGATCTTGAAGTTATATAAATAGGGGATCATCAAATGGGGTGCTGTTAATGGGATCTGATGCTCAAACACCTGCTACCCTACCATCTGACTCTGAGGTCACTAGTGGTGGTGTACTTCTAAGGTAAATGATCGGGCCAATTTAGGAATTTTTAGATTTGGAACTGACTTGTTCCTTTAGTTGCCAGGGATGTGTGTTTGTGTTTGATTATTAACGTGACTCTTGCTGTAAGGGGTTTTGTAGTCTAAGGCTTTGAAACTTCTTATGCATCCATTTAAGCAGAGTAATTATTGCACACTTAATCGCATATAGCAGGGGTCATCAGCCAACACCTGTGGGCCAGATCTAGCTCTTGAAGAGACTGGATCTGGCCCTGGCAGATGGAGGAATCGGCAGCACACTCCAGCCACAGCAGAGGAGGTGTCCCCAGGTCCTGTTGCTTGCTACATTCAGTTTATTTTCTCTGCTGTGACAGAGACAGTATCGCCAGGGTCCTAGTGCATACTTCTTTTTCAGTTCCTTTTGTGGCATTTGCTGATCACCAAGTAGATACAAGGGTACAACCGTGGCTGGGTTGCAAGCAGTGGCTCACGGTGATGAAAGGTTACCAACTCCTGGGACAGAGTATCAGATTTTAGTTTCATTAAACCGTATGAAGAAGTATTATTAGTAGCTATCACGTGACCTTATTGTCATTTTATTAGCCATTTAAATTTAAAGGCAGACCATGTGTGTCATGTTTGACATGAGATCTATAGCAGTTACCTGTCTTTGTAATTTGAATTTTGTTTTCCTTTCAGATATACTTGAAAGAAATTTTAAGAGAAATAGGCATCTACAATGTTAAGGGGACCCACAAAAACACATGGGAGCTGAAGCCAGAATACAGACACTATCAAGGAGAAGATAAGAGTGATTAACAGAACTGTTCATAAAGCAACAAGCAGGCTGCAGGGGAGTTGGAACCTCACCAGGGGAGCACTGCAGTTACACAGATAGAACTGAGCACAGCTTCAGTGCTATATTAAAACACCAGATACTTTGTAATTTCCCTAGCTTCATTTTTAAAAAGGAAAATATTTCTTGGAAGTTTCTATAAGTGTTTGTTTTTGACAAAAATATTTATAGAATAAACTTGTATTAGATTTATCTTTATTAGAAATCTCTTGAGTTTGGGTTTTGATTTATTTTTTAATAGTATTGTGGCTTTTTTAAGCATTGCTAACTTTAAAGCAAAACGTATTTTGGAGGAAGACATAACCATATGTTTTGCATTCCAGCAGGACTACATCAACATGACCACTTCTACGGTATTGTTTAGGGGCCTGATTCTGCGACCCATAATGGTCATAACTGCTGACTGGGAGTTATTAAGTTCTGCACCTCTCAGGATGCACCTTTAAGAAAAATAACAGCTATTACACACATGGTGATTTAAGTCTTTGTGGGAATAAGTTATAGTCCATTAAAAATGGTTCTCTCACGTACAGATTAAGGCAGAGGAGGTAGACCACTGCAATTTGTCTTTGCTGAGGGAAATCTGCCCTTTGTCCTTTCGAGTGCAGCAAGGAACAAGTGTATTTTTGTTGGGTTTTTTTTTAAATGTTATCATGTTTTATGTTTGGACTTATCAATAAAAATAGAATTTTAATTTGTACCAAATAAAATGATATAAATTATTGAGTGATAGTGAATTAACTGTGATAATAGTGTAGATATGAAACTCTTTCTTTTCAGATCTATATTCTATCCCCAGCTTTGCAACTAGCTCTTCAGGTGACTTCAGGAAAGTTGCTGCTTTCTTTCCTTTTTTTTACAGCTCTCAGGTAAAGTATACTATTGTAAGCAATTTTTTTAAGAGTTGTAATTTGGCATCTCTAAAACTTTAGGTAAAAAAATCACATGAATATCAAAAAAGATGCATATAATTAAATTATCTCAGTCTACAAGTAGTTGAAGATAAAGAAAAAAGCAATCTTTTTTTTAATAATGTGACCAGCTTCTTTGGATAGGGTGGCATATAAATCTAATCAACAAGATTAAACCTAAACTTTGATATTATTTATTTTGTCATATTTCCCACACTGCTAAATCACTGGATTATAAACAATAATGAAATAAGAAAGATCTAATTGATCTATTTCATTTCAAAGCAGTAAAGCCAAGAGGAGGGTAATGGAGGGGGAAGTTAATTGGTATTTGAAGTCAGACCATCCACTTAGAATCGTTGCAGTCTGATGGCAGCTTGAACTACAAGACAAATAAGTGCTCTGTCGAGTTCTTAGTAGGTAGATGCCCAACTGGAAGATCCTAGCGCTGCTCTTGGAAAAACAGATTTAGTTCCACATTTTCATATGTGCTGTTTATAAAAATTGTAAACGCTGGCAGTTACTCCTAGCTACTAAGATGTTACTGCCAGTGCCCAGGTTGCTGACTGCTTTGCAGCAGGTTTGGGATGCTAAAAAGGCACTCAGAAAAATCAAAGTTTGTTTCTGCTACAGTCTGTGATGTGTTCACCAGAGAGAATCTAATGCTGGCAGCCTTTCTTGCCCTAGCATTGTGTTTTGAATCAGTGGGTGTTTTGAGTTCACAAGCAATGCCACATCAGCCCTGTTTTCATGAGTTCTGATCTGTTTCTACCTGAAACATGCCGCATTTGTGCTGCAAAGCTGCTTTGAGATAATAGGTCAGATTCTCTATTGCCTTGCTTCTGGCGTAGTTTTTAAAAACTGTGCAGTACACATGTAAATGACACTTTAATTGGGTAGCATCTTATTACTCACCCAGGTGGAAATTACTTTACAAAGGGTGAGGGCATTGGATTATTAGACTCTGATAGGGTTTTTTTCCAATTATTTAACAACTGCACATGTAAATGACCTTTTGTTTCTGTATCAGTCTGTCTTCATTTTTAGAAGTTCATCACGGTAGTAATTCTGTGTCCGTCTGGTAAAAATTGATCAACGTGGAAAATGTATAGTGAACTTCTTGGAGACTATTCTTTCTCATCTCATCCCATCCCCAGTTAAAGGAGACTGGATTAATGAGAATAAATGCTGATGTACTACTGACATTGCTATCACGTCAATCTTGGAAGAAAGGCTTTGCCAGAGAGGGGAAGCCGATCGATTCTAGATTAGAATAATCTTCAGCAGAGTTTTGTTCCACAGCTTGGTCCCTGCAGGTGAGAGTGCTTTATAAGCCCATGTGCTCTGCTTTGAACTTTCTGGGCTGCATTGACCAGATGAGTGCAGGTGGCTTTGTAGTCTGTGGATTGAAAAGCTGTCACTAATGCACCAGTGTCCAGACTGACTCGCTGGTGGATTTAAAGATCGGGATCATAATGGCAAAGGAAGTGGCATTTATAGAAGCTGATGGAAGTTACAGTTGCTGGTTGGGTGCTATGTTTCAAGTGGCAAACTGACTGAAGTAAGAAAAGATTTGGGGGAGGGAAGGGGTGAGCAGGGAGAAGAGAAGCACACACAGTTTATTTTGCTTAGTTGCTTATTGCTTTACAAAAACTCATTAATTTGTCCAATATAGGTACTTTCTATTGATTGCTTTAATTTGATTTGGCTCAGCACTGCTTTTGTGGTTGGTAATTGAAATCACCTGATTAGAATTCTAAATTTACAGTTCTCTTTGCGGTTATTTGTATGTATTACCATGGACCCAGAGCCCTATCAAGATAACTGGGATATAAGCAGCAAGAAGCTGCTACCTGCCTCAAATAGCATACAGGCTTGTTCCATTTATAAATGACCAAGTTCAATAACTATATTAAACTCAGAGGCATACATTAATCTGATGGGCCCTTTGGATGCTTATAATTTTTATTTAAACCATTTTGTTCAATACTTATTTACTGCCTCATAGTCTATCTTTGGCCTCTCAATAGTTGCCCCAGATGTTGTAGCTATTATGAACTGAACTGATCAGTCACAGTAACACAAAAGACCAGTAGAACTGAACAGGAGGCAAAGATATTTTGTGATGTCTTTTGTTGGATCAACTGTATAATTAGGGAGCTGTTAAACAAGGCTTGGGCATCAAGTACCCTTTCTCAGGTCTAAGAAAGAGGGAGATGTAGGCTGAGCTAAACAGTAGAGAGAAGACTGTATAAATGCAAGCAATGTGCTTGGAGGGATAGAAGGGAGGGCTGTGAACTAGGAGTGAAGAGGTTTTATCAGGAGTTCTTAGAAGACAAAAGTGCAGTAGAATAGACAGTCTAGTTTGTGGCAGAGTGAGACCACTGAAGAATGGAGAGGGTAGTTATTACCTGTGAAGTGCAGAGAGATTAGTAGCAGTATTTGTTAGGTTGTAATTAGCCATAAAAACACTGTATTCGGACCAGATTTTTCTATTATCCAATAGGGTTATGAATTTATGTTCCCAGGCCCCTCTTCCTCGGGTGTTTTGCAAATTGCCTTTGAGCACGAGGATTGTGAGGTCAGAGAGGGAAGTGACTGTTCTGTGAAAAATATGCTTCTGCTGGTGTTTGTATTTCTGTCCTTTTTCTTTCTTGTTTTTTCCCTTAGAGTTAATTCTGGTGTGTAGTTCCTATAGAGCAGGGGTCGGCAACCCCTGGCACGCGTGCTGAGCGTGGCACGTGAGACCATTTTGCTTGGGACGCTGCGGCCAGCCTTGGCTCCGTGTCGCTGCTGCCAGCAGGGCTTGCAGCATCCGAGCTGCCTGCTGGGAGCAGCCCGGGATCCCAGCTGGCAGCAGCTCCCCAGAGCCAGGGCGGCTGCAGCCGGGAAGCTCCAAACAGCTGTGCCGGGCTCCGGCATCAGCTCCGCACCGGCACGTGCAGGCGCGCCTCGGAGCGGGCGGTGGGGGTGGGACCTGAGGCAACGCAGCCCTGGTCTCTTCCCCGCTCCTGGCACAGAGGTGATGAGCCCGGCGCAGCTGTTTGTAGCCAGTCCTGGCTCTGGGCAGCTGCAGCAAGCAGCGGGTAGAGTGCAAACAGTGGGGGACTTGAGAATATTTTCATACAGGGAAATAGAATTAAAGAACAAGTATTTCATTGACAAACTATTTTTTCCTATAGGAACTAGGTAGCTTTTAATTTTACAGAAATTAAAAGCATAAGCATGAAATAAACATGTATATTATATAAAGCCAGTCATAGTAGTAGGTTTAAGCTAATGCTGCTGCCAGAAATGGATTAGCATCCACCTTTTAAAAAAAATACAACAATTAAATGAAAGCTTAAGTTAAATCAATCAAATAAAAGCTTAAGGCAGTGTGATCAGGCTGCTAAGATTGGGCTAGTTCTGAAGATAAGATGGCATGTAAGGGGAAGTTCCGTATGGCTTAGGAAAACTCCCTTCAAGAGCCACCAGCAAAGTCATGCCTAATGATCTTTGCCACCAGGGTGGCTCAGATGAGGAAAGAGCTGCCAGGTCCACCAGGCCACTTTTTCAAGGCTTTTAAGAGAACCTCCTGCCCACATCCCCTCGGGGATTGAGTATAGAGATTCTGCACTGTGGTTGTGTACTTGCTATGGTTTGGCTCCCTCTGGAGCCAGGCTATTGTCTGCCCAGCTGGAATCCTGCAGGTGATCTTGAAGCATAGACCTAGGGACACGAGAGCCTTAGTGGTCCAGATTTGGACACTGGTAAGAGATTCATCCTTATGCTATAAATGAGGTGCTCAGGGACCTAGGCTGGTCTGAACTAGTGGTGGGATGAATAGTTAGTTGGGCCCAAATCCTGTTTCATCTCTATGTTGCCTAAGTGTCATCCACTTCCCCTGCTTAAGGACCATGGAATATCATTAAATGCAGAAGTTGGGTGGTCTTCATCACTGCTGCTTTTGCATTATAGTTGCAAGGCTAAAATGAAGGCACATTTCAGAGGCTGACACAGTGATTTCTTAGGGACTCAGCAGGGTGTAATAAAATTCCACTCAGGCACCTCAGTCCCCTTAGTTGCCTTACAGGTAAAATAAGATTTAGGCCTTCTAGTACAGATATGTTTGGATATAAACATAGAATCATAAAAAATGAGGATTGGAAGGGATGTCAGGGGGTCATCTAGTCCATCTCCCTGCTCAAAGCAAGACCAGCCCCAACTAGATTGTCCCAGCCAGGGCTTTGTCAGTCCGGGGCTTAAAAACCTCAAAGGATGAAGATTTCACCACCTCTTTAGGTAACCTGTTTCAGTGCTTCACCACCCTCCTAGCGAGCGAGTTTTTCCTAATTTCCAACCTAAACCTCCCTTGCTGCAACTTGAGACTGTTGCTCCTTGTTCTGTCATCTGTCACCACCGAGAACCATCCAGCTCCATCCTCTTTGGAACGAGCCTTCAGGTAGTTAAACATTAAACAGCAACAACAATTCTTGTTTTTCCCGGTGTTTTCTCTAATGGGCCCTGCCACTAGGAGTTGCCACCTGGTAAGAGTAGACTTGAAGGTAGAGTAGACTGGCTCTTCCCAGGTCTTCTGAATGTTATTTAACAAGCTGTGGTAATGATGAACACATTGGTCCTTGTCTGAGGGGCATGAACTGATGAAACAGTTATACTGCTCAAAAAGGTGGAGAAATTACTATAGCTCAACTGGCAGTTTACCACCTGTTTGATTCAGGAGCAAATCACTGTGGTTCATATTCACTTACTGTGGGTTGGGAGCAGACAGACAAACCATTACTGCACATCAGCTGATGCCTGCTTACGAGCAGTACGTTCCCCGCACACACTAAGCCAGTATAACTGTTTGTCTGTCCCTACCTTCCCTACCCTCAGCACTGCCCTCTCTTCTGGTGCTACAGGTCCATGACTGCAGTCCCCAGATCACTGGCTCTGTGGTGCATGGCTGGTCATGTGCAGTTGGCTCACTTTGCATCCACCTGCTAAGTGTCACTTACTGGCACCAAAAATACATCAGTTCCCAAATGTTACTTCCCCAGCTGACAAGTGCTGTCACTCCTTCCCCCACAGAGACTTTAAAGAGGCGTGAGCAGAAGGAGAGTCCATAGCACAACTGTGTATGGCCTGGGCAGTAAGGAACAGGTAATGCTGTAACCTGCAAGAAGAAGATTTTTTATGAATATGTGAATCGGGCAATGAGCAATCGGGACCCCTGCTGTTGTACATACTGTGCTCAATGTTTTAAGCTCTCTGTTAGATTAAAAACCATGTGTCCAAAAGTGAAATTAAGCTATCAGTTGAAAATGTGTAAAACCCCGTGCTTCAAAATGATCTGTGTATTCACTACAAACAATCTTGGGCTATTTCAGAAATGACTTGTCAGAAATCCCACTCCTCAGCAGTAGTCGTCAGTGGCATGCTTGGTCCTTTGCAAATAAAACAAGCAGGTCTCAGTCCCTGGGAGCTCATGATAAAGGTGACAGACAAGTGGGATACGGTGTTCACTGATGCCTGGGGACCATTTACACCAACGCAGCTTCAATTACCCAAATCTCTAGCATAGATTCAACATACAGACTAACCTGTGATCTGGTAAAACGACACTGAAGCACAAAAGTCTCTAGGTAGATGAGGCCCATACAATGCATGATGCAGGTGGTGAAATGTGTAGCAGTGTTGGTTTCCATGGAATATATAGAAGGTACAAAATTACCTTGTTCTGCTGCTAGGTGGGTGTAATGTGGAACGTGCGTAGTTCTTCGATTACATTAATTCAGAACGAGGGGCTGGGATGGAGAGTTCTAAGATAAGTTCTGTGGGGCTTCTCCAGGAAGTTTCTTGTTGAAAGGAGATGATTTAGTTTTCTTTCCTGCACTTGCAAGGGAGCAGCATGTGACTATTAGAATCAGGTAGGGAGATGGTCACGTGTGCATCTGAGAACAGTGTCACTGGCACTGATTCCTTGACACAGAAGCGAGTGTCATCATTTGGAGTGGGAACGGTGCTAACTAGCTGTTCAAATCCCAGTGGCTGCTCCTCAGAGCCTACCCTGTGTTGTTAGATACTGATTGTCTTCACCAGCTGCTTGAAGTTGGCTTCACTTGAACATACCTCCTGCATGTGTCAGTTATGCCTACCCACGTTCAGATGTCACCATCACAAAGATGGTATTTTATTAGTCATTATATTGCCTCCCTCCCAGCAAATCATGCTCCTGTATTATTTATTGTTCACAGCTGAGCGCTTCTGCAGAATTGCACAGAGGGTGGATACTTGTCTCTGTCGTTTTCAGACAGTTCAGAACTGTGGTCAGTCAGGTTCCTCTCTCCAGGGCAGCCTGCCATGCTGCTTGCCCCAGCAGCTGGCCCCAATGTGGTTGGGAATTTTTCAGTACAAGGATTGTTTTCATCTGAGCAATAAATTAAGACATGTCAGTCAAATCCAGCATTTGCTGCAGGAAGCACGTGTAGGTTCCTACTAGGGAGGGGTAGAATTTTGAGATGGAGAAACCTTTGTTCATCTTATACTTGCTCCCCCTCAACCTGCCCTTGGCTCTTTTTATCATCCCTCCTCACAGTTCTTCTCCCACCAAACCTCAAGCTTGGAGGAGATTCTCTTGGAAAAGGTTTTAGATTGTTTACAGCCAGTCTGAGATGCTCCTCCTTGATCACCCCTCCTTCTGTATGCAAGGCACAGCATCCTTCCTACCTCCAGGATGGAAGCAACCCATGAATGTCAAGTTCAGCTCTCCCTACCTAGCTAGATGTGGCTTTGTGGCGGGGAGGAGCTGTAGATGCCAGAAGCCCAACCCTCTAGTGTAAATCAGTGTTTGGTGTAAAAGAGGTCCCTGGAGAAGGAAAAGAAACCAGAGCACTACTTGGTTGCACTACAAAGTTACCACTCAGCTGACTAGCTTCAAGCTACAAGCGTAGAAGCACAGCCAGCATCATTTCAGCTATGCTTTTGGCTTTTAAGGATGATAGGAAAGCCTGAGGGTCAGGCCCTCCCTGAGAATGTAACAGGAACCTGGTGAACATCCTAGGACAGTGTTTCTCAACCTGTGGGTCGTGACCCAAAAGTGGGTTGCAAGAATATATGAAAGGGGGGTCACAAACAAAATTTAAAAATGGATCAACAAACTTTATACAGTAAAAGCTTCCTTACCTGGCATCTTGCAAGCTGACATGCTCTATTAACCAGCATGCCAGCTGGTAAGGTAAAAGTGAAACTGGAAGTACCCACCATGACACTTCTGGTTTCGTCGAGCCCCCATGGCCGGGGGCATAGCAGGCTGCACGGGTCCCACCTCCCTATCCCTCGGGGCTCATGGGGGAGGCGGTGACACCCTGGATGCAGTGGGAGAAGCGGCAGCCCAAACAGGCAAAGGAGGCCCTGTTTGGGCCTCTCGGTTAACCAGCATATTTTGTTATCTGGCACCCCCCATTCCCCATGGGTGCCCGATAACAAAGCTTTTGCTGTAAATAGATTTTCCTTTAAAGAAGAAAAACTTGGGAAACCAGGGTTTTTCCCTTTCAGGCTGGCAGAGTTCCAGCCTGCAAGAGGCTGTTTGGGGCCCCCCTGCCCCACACACACCATCTGTCCCATACACTGGGAGGCTGGGGGCAGTGGGGTGGAAGTGAGGGGCACTGGGTTAGGACTGGCCATTGGTGTTTACAAATGAGTCCTGATACAAAAAAGGTTGAGAACTACTGCCCTAGGAGAACTGGGAGGTGACAGAATCTTAAGTAGTTAAAAATTGAGTATAAATACCCACTATTCAGTAGCTGCCTAGGTAACTTTGAAGTTGATAGGATAAGACAAGGAATATAGAGAACAAATTAGAATGGTAATGCACTGATACACAAGAAAAAGGAATAATATCTAGCTGTGTTCATCCATGTGTTAGCTTCTGACTGGGTGATTCAAAGACAAACATACGTGTAAGGATGTATGTTTTTAGGAGAGCTTTGGATTTATGTATCCTAGCATTTAACCCTTCTGTCAATTGGACTGACTAGCCACTTCCAGTGAATAAGGGCTATGTGGTTTCTGTTTGGTTTCTTTGCTGCAGGCTCACCTGTGAGTTAGTGGGACTGGAAGAGTGGCCCTAGAGATTGCACCACACCCTTACATCCCAGCTTTAAGCACAATCAGTTGAAATAGTGTTGGATGCATGTATGCTTGCAGCTGACCTATGGCCAGTATCAATTAATCTAAAATAAGTGCAGACAGTTGGTCTGAAACCTAGACAAGGCCTAGAAGACCCAAATAAAAACCCACCTAGAAGCCATGTTTTCCCCTTGGATGAGTCCAGCTTGTAGGCAGAAGAGTTTTTCTGCTTTTGTATGTCTGGCATGGGGGTGCTGCAATGGTTTCCTGCAGCTGGCTTGTTTGTAATCATAGCCCTTGGAGTCTTTCTGCTCCTTGGCTTTCAGCCAGTACAAGAGGTGATGAAACCCATAATCTTGATCTCTTTCTCTTAGACCCTCTAACAAAAGATTCAGCTCTGCTGCTGAGTACAATGCTAGGAGCGTGATTTAACAGGGCCAGGAGCAAATCAGTAATGAAGGGGAGCTGTGTGCATTTGTTCTGTCCACAGTTTGTAAGTACCAACAGAACCTGGCAGTACATCACTGAGGGAGTTCACTGCGCTGAGCAAGGTTATGATATGCATTAAGTATCCAAAGATCCATTTTAAAAATTGCCCCTGTACATTGTAGACACTTGGCAAGTCAAAAAACATTGGATGCACAATCTTCTGCTTAACTTGCATCTTTACTGATGCTTTGAGCAATCGCAAAATAATAGGATAACCAAATACCCATCAGCAAAAGGATAAGGGACAGAGAGTTGATCTAAAGTGGCAACTGAAACAATGGCAGGCTCTTTCTAAACCATTTGTATCTGGGCCAAATTGCTGCTAGGCAACATTTCTCTGAGCTAGTCAATAAAGTGAACTGAATGTGTGAATCAGGGCTATATTGAAAATAAGAGGTAATAAAGAGAAAATGGGAGCTCCCAGGAGACTGAGAGCAAAGTACCATTACATTTGCTTTTGAAAATGATGAAAGTGTGATCCCCACATAAATGGGGCACAGGTAATGAAATGCCATTCGAATGAATGGCCTAGTTATGGTAAAATGGTTAAGTTCTGGTCACTTGCCTAGTCAATTCTCACATTGCAACTGGCTCAATACCTCATTAGCAAGATTAAAAGAACCCTTTGCTACATCACATACTGAATATGGAAATCTCTGTGAGCCACTGTTAGCTGGGATACAGGTGTCCTGGTTGTTTGTTATAGGGAAGACAGGTATTTTTCAAGGGATGGGATCCTATCATGTTGCTTCTAAAGGAAATGCTGGGAATTACTGAAACAAGGGGCAAGAGGAGTTTCCTAAAGGGAAACTTGTCTGCATGCAATTGGACAGTATGGCTGTGACAAGCAGCAGCTGAAGCGGCAAGAAGACCATGTCCTGTGAGACAGAGCAGACCTCTCCCTGTCACCTTTCTAGAGCCCACAAGGAGAATTTTTTTTTTCAGTCTGTTTGACTGGTCATTTTTCAGCCAAGCTTTCAACGTGTACCATGTTGAACACTAGGTTTTCTGCTTTTGGTATAGGCCACAGGAGATCTCTATTGCAGGACTTCACGGTGACAGGAATTTGCAGAAGTATCTGTGGCTCGATCAGTACATCCTAAGGATCCACATGTGGACAGGACAATTCCTTACTCTAGAACTTGAATTGTCAGACAGAGCAATCCTGTGCCCCTCTTGAAGTGCCAGGGGAGTGGCAGCTGGGCACCTAGGAGAGATGAGGAAGTACTTGGATTCATGCTTAAATTTTACACTTTAATTTAGGTTCCCTCGTTAAGTGACAGATGAGGCACTGTGCATCAACAAATCTGTCTGAATAAGGGAGAGAAACTGTTTCCAGTTTAAAAAGCAGCTCTCTGCCTGTGCACACTTTCAATGTTATGGTCCTATTAAAAAAAAAAAATCCAGAGTTCCTTATGCTTGCTTGAAGTAGAGCATAAAGGCCTGGCAATGCTGTCCTTACATGGGCAAAAATTACCAGCAATGTCTATAGGAATTTAGCCTGTGAACGGCTTTGGAAGGGAGGTCAAGCCCCAGTGCGCTAGCAAGCATAAACCACTTCCACTTCCCATTTTAAAAAAATGCCAATCCTTTAGTAGCAAATGTTTTGTTTTTTTTCTCCTTTCTGGGTACAAAGGTAAAACTGTAAAACTTATGCATTGATACACTGTCTCCCTATCCCTGGCATCCAAGAGCTAGGCTGCTACAATGTGTGTACTGTGCAAGTATAACTTAGTGTGCTCACAGTGCACGGGGTTTTGTGCAAAGTCTGACGCAGGGTCTTGGAAACTGTTCCTCAGAAGTCTTGGTCAGAAATGTCCCACACCAAATGCAGTTTTAATTTCTCTTGTTGTCACTGGTGCATTTTAGCAGGGAAGCGTAGACCAACAGAACTGTATCTCTCTGCAAAGTAATACTACGCATAGCTCTGCCAGCAGACTGATATTGTAACTGCCATGAGTGAATCATTTTGTTACTGTCTTGGATCTGATATTAGCCTCAACAAGTAATTCTCACTTAATGTTCCCTTTAAAATTAAGATATTAAATATAGGCAATACATTAATGCTCTAGAAAGAGCACCATCAAAGGTAGATATTTGGCCTCTCTACCTGCACCCAACCTAAACTCCTTTCCAGTGGCTTCCAGAGAACTATATATCCCAGGTGCCTTGGCTTTTTATCTCCAAACAAAGCTGAAGCTTGGTGGATGGAGTACATGACTGGGACTTGAGGCATTCCTCTCTCTGCCTGTCCCAGAATTGCTGCAATTTTCAGCTAGTCACCTAACCTGCAGTGTCTCGTTTATCCTGTGATGCTGTAATACTAATGCTTACATAGGTCTGTAAAGAACTTTGACCTGGATCCTCAAAGGTATTGAAGCACCAAACTCCCACTTAGCCACATTAGGCACTTAAATGGGTGCCTCGATACCATTGAGAATCTAGGCCTTAGAGACCTAAGCAGCAGCAAGAGAGAGAGGGATAAGTGAATGGTAAAAACAGTAACTGGTTACTACTCTATCTAAGGCTGTTCTGCCTCAGTTGAAACTCATTTGCTATCAGCAGCAGGACACCAGGAGTGGACTGGATAAGCCCTCACGTCATGCCTGCTGCTGAATATTATCATCAGATTTCACCGTTCTCCACTGCTACAAAGAATCTGCTTCCCTAATCATGGCCGTTACTTCATGATAGAGGGAGGGTCCTTTTAACACAAGCTTCTGACTAAGTCTTCCTGGTCTGCTCAATAATGAACCACCAGTGCTCAACTCCAGTAACTGAAACATGCATTATCACGGAAATCCAGAGTATTGATGCATGTGCTTAGGGGGTGTGTGGAGTGTGTGTGTGGGGGGGAGGGTCAGGTGTGGTGGAGGACAGGATCAGCACCTACAAAAAAAAAGAAAAAAGAAAAAGTAGACTCCAGAATTTTGCCTGATTCAGTGAGAAACTACTTGACTTGGATGGAAATGTGCATCTAGTCTATTTTTTGCCATAAAATTTTGTGCGTCTTTGCCTGGACATAACAAAGTAGCAGTGTGTGCTCCTTTATCTTCAGACTAGAATCTGCTAATGTATGCACCCACCTACAGCCAGACCATGAAAGGTGACATGCAAAGTTTAGTCTTAAGCTTGTGCTTTTGTTTGGTTTTAAACTTGTGTTTAACATGATGTGCAATCCTGGATAGCTTTGGGCTTATTCATTTCTCTTCTGTTTGAGAGTAGGGGGGAAGAAACAAACAAAACTCCTCCTACCTGTGGAGTGAAAGTAGGTTAAGGGAAAATGGAGGAAAAAAATCAAGATGTCTCTATAGATCACAAAAACCAGCAACAAAAATGGTAGGAAAGGGATAGATTTTGGTTAGGGGGGTGCATGATTGCTTTGTTTCGTTTGTAAGTCACCTACCTAGCTTTGCTGTGGATTGAAATCGCCCAGCTGGTTCTCATTCTTCAGCATTCTCACTTGATGTCCTATTGTGCAACACTATAGTCTTTTCCCTCCCTCCAGTGATTACATCTGTTCTCTCACAAGCGGTAAAACAGTCACTGAAGGTACGTGTTACCCACATCCTACAGATAGGGAAACTGAAGTACGAGATGCTGAGTGAATTATTCAAAGTCAAACAGCAAAGCTAGTGGCACAGTAGCAGAACCCTGATCTCTTCACTTGTTACCACTAGGTGGTGCTGCTTCCTCTAATACCATATTTAGGAAAAAACATTTCCAGAGTTGTGGACAGAAAGTCCTCCCGGGAGCATAGACAGTCCAGGAAGTATGGCACACCAAGCAGTTCCTAGTGGCAGGGGGCGCCCCCCAGCTGCCTCACCCAGACTCCCTCCTGGGGTCCCACAGGAGGACTTTGTCACACAAAAGGTTAGGGCCCAGGCCCTTGCAAGGGCAGTTGCAAGACTGTTAGTTCTTTGCTGTAGGTAGTTCTTTTAAGTTCCTGTAAATGTTGTTTCCACCTCTCAGCCCTCATCAAGATACTATCAGCAGCTCACTCACTGCTTCAGACACAAGCTAGTGCTTAGCTAATAGCTATGATAGCATTAACATGGGACTCCACCATCTTGGCATGCATGGTATCTCCAGGGTGGGGGGTGGGTTTCAGCAAAAAAAAATGGCCTCCCTGCTTCAAGCGTGCACCCCAATTGGGGAGGGGGGTCAGATTTTAGGAGGAAATGTGCATATTGTAGGTGAGAAAATACAGTATTAGATAGATAGTGTAAGTGCCCAAACTTGAACTGGACCAGCAAAATAGTGCTTGCTCTTTAAGGCTAGAGAGATGTTAACTGCATGAATTGCAAGTGATCTCATATGAGACAAAGACAAAGGGGATAGGAAGAGAGAGAAAATGCCCCCTAATGTGGTGCAGTCATTGGCCTTGTGCTGAGGGAAGTGACTCACCAGCATTTTTTGCATGCATGTAGGGTGTTCCCCATGACTGAGTTATATGGAGATTGGCCAGAAGAGCCTCCCACATGGACAAAATAAATGTCTTCTGGAACAGGTGCTTAGCTGTAGAGGTAGTATAATTATTCTGGAATGATATCCACACAGGACTCTGGAAGAGCTCCTGTCTATTTCCCCTGAATAGCAAAGGCCTTACATTTGAAGATTCTCACCCAAGAATTCACCTGGCTCACTCAGTTCAGCCTGGAAAAACCGGCAGGATCCCAGCACAAGCCACTTTGTGTGAAGAAATCCGTATTAATCATCTGTCCTTCCTTCCTGTCATCTTCTCTACGTGAATACAATGCTCCATTTCCCCAAGGCAGTCTCTCTCTATTAGTCATAGTGGCAATTAGAAAAATAGCTAGCATGGAGGCTATATCTACATATTCTGGCAGTCAAAACACAACTGTTAATTTGGGGTTCTACATGGAGTATTTAAGGGGCTGCTTGTTTCACTGTACCTACCACCTTCTTGTCAGATACCAGTAAGGAAAAATGCAGTTTTAATCATTAAATGAAACTCTACCTGTTTTAATTCTTGGGAACTGGTAGTTCCCAGCTGGATGTCAGTGGGGAGCTAAATATTTTCCATCTTGGGTTGTCTCCTGTGCCAGGAAGGATGGGTTTTAGCTAAGAAGGTCAAGCCAGGGCTCTGCAGTAGAGCAAGAACATTGCCTTGGATTTGCACTTTTGACTTCAGCTGCTTCCCTGCAGCCACTTGGTGCCTTCCTGGTCAGGCTGGGAGCCCAGAGGGTGAAAGGGGGGGACTGGACTGGGAGAAGGCAAGACCCCAGTATCTTGGTGCCTGGACTCATGGGCAAATAGAAATACACTGTGCACATGCACGGAGGTAGGAAACAGCAGAACCCTCCTCGGGGGAGGATGAGTGTACTCCTTCCCAGGACCTCCACAGGGACTAGAGGGCAAACCTCCACTTTTCCAAATACTTAGAGGTTAACCAACTCCCACCCAAACTGTGAACAGGTGGTGAGGCTAGGCTCTCGTCATCCTATTGCTAGGGTTTTACTATCCAGCTTCTCAGTGTTCAGAAGCTTCACTAAGGGGGTTAGTAGAAGTTTGAGACAGGATTGCTCCATCCAGAAGCTGCTGCTGAGGTTCAGGCCATGGGGTGAGCCCAGTCTGAGATGATTGCAGGATGCTGAATGTGATGAATTTCCCCAGGCCACTGAAAATGAGAGACTTTGGAAAAGGAAATGGGGTGAAATTAAAACTCAGATGCAGTTTGTGATGTGGGAAGAGCAAGGTAACGGCAGACTCTTATGAGGAAGAAGGCCTTCAGTACAGGGCTAGACAGTCTCTGTGACCATGATAGCAGGATTATTTCAATAGTAGGTGGGAGAAGGGGAAATCACTTTGGCTAAAAACCCAAAGGTTTCCTCAACCCAACAGCTTGCTGTGTTTGCTGGCAAACTAGCTCCCTCACATGGCAGAAAACCCAAACTGTGTTAAGCTGTGAATCTAAATTCAACCCTGGGCCATAATTGGCTCTTTTGAAAGCCTGTGACATGTTACATGTCGGCAGTTCACCAGAACTGTGGGCTAAAGCTGCCCACAGTCACTTTTATCCTGCTACATGGAGCCGCAGACTGAGCTTCCACTGTGGCTGCAGCAAGGTGCCAAGAACATTGTGGCAGCTGATAAAAATGGACTCCTCTCAAACTGTGATAGCAGCCTGTCCCCTAATCAGTCAGTGGACTGGCCATGATTCAGCCACATTGCCTTCTACCAATGTTCCTCTCCAGCTGGTGGCTGGTAGCTCTGGTCCCCATGTGCTGCTGCTGTTACCTCTCTCATGCACAAGCTGCCTGACTAGACAGGAAAGATCTAGCCCTGGCTGGGACCACCCCCCTCTGTCCAGCCGGTTCTGGCCATTCTTTACAATGAGGAATCTTGCTACAAGCAGCTGAAAACCGCTCAGCAGGCCACGACCTAGCTCAGGGTCTGCTGAGATGAAGAATTCCAGAAGTGGGACTCGTGCTCTGCATGCTTGTCATATTGGCTGATCCCATTTCCAGAATATTGGGACGGGGCAGGGAGGAAGAACGAGACCCTGGGAGAGGCACAGCAGTGAGAGCGGGGACAAATTCCACAGGAAATCAGATGCTGGAGAACAGTTGTTCTCCTCTCATCACACTCCACACTGGGCAGAAAACATGAGCATAGAGGATGCAGACACAAGCCTTGCCATAACTGGGAAAGCACACACCCTTTCCATGCAACCAGCTCAGGAATCAATCTAGTCAGACTAGTGCAAACCTCCAATATACATATACATAAACCAGTTCAACATGCATATAATGTACTTCAGTTTAGCATAAAGCAGCAACTATGAACTTTAACAAAAGTTACACCAGTGCTGACTGCTGTACCTATGCTTTGGCTAACTCCAAATGTAGCTGCCTGACTAGACAGGAGAGATCTAGCCCTGGCTGGGACCACATCCCTTTGTCCAGCTGACCTCCTACTAAGTAAATCTGTTTGGGAATCCTTAAAGACTAATAAAATGTGGTCTGCTTATTTGTGCAATGTTTTCTCCCAATTAACATTGATAAAGATTCAATATTGTTATATATTATTAAAACTTTGCTCTTTTGTAGATCTCAGAACCCATAGCTTAATGCTAAATTTAAAAAAAAAAAAAACTTTCTTTGTAATTTTCCCACTGTGTCAGCTTGCTTATTATTTGTTTCATGTTACTTGCAGTATAACATGGTTGATGCAGCAGTAACGTTATGGTGAATTAATACTTCAGGAGGGGAGAAAAGAGGTCAGTGGTGATGACTATGTGTCAGCTGAGTTACCCTCAGAGATTCCAGGGTTCTTTGCTGGCAGCCCTGGGTCAGGAAACAGCCCTTTGAAGGTAAAAACCACCCTGCTTCTTTGTTCTGGTTGACTTCCAGGGCCACAAGAGCAGCCCCATGGTGCAGTGCCTGTGCATGCACAGGGTTAGGTCAGGGATTATGTTTTGTAGAAGAAAAAAGGGTTCAGAGGGTTAGTCTCTGAACACAACCAGCATCACCTCTTCTCTTTATTGGCCATGCTTAGTCACAGTTTCTGGCTTGCAACAGAAGGCCTGTGAGGCAGTTACTCATCACTTTCCTCACTGTATACAACTGCTTAATCATTTTCACTAGAAACTGTTGTCAGGAATGGTATTTCCAAGCCCGCTGATGCAATAACGCCAAGATAAAAGCTTCAACCCATCCCACTCTCTGAAGCCAAATAAAACTCCATGCTGCTAGCAGCATCCCAAATAATTAGCTCCCCTTTACTAAATTAGCATGTGTTTAATGCACAAGAAATGCTCCGTCATATGAATTTAAATTGTTTTCAGTGACTTCTGCTCACAAATGGTGTATGAAAACTGATCTTGATTAGCTGGTAGCTAGACAAAAAGCTCCTGTCAACCTACACCAGTTACTCTTCTCTCCAATGAAAGGTTTTCCCACCCACACATAAAATGGTCCCAGAATCCAATTTTCACTGGCTGACCTGCTCCACCGAGCTTTAAACTAAACCCGCCGGGGGATAGGGGGAATACTGCCACTGCTGGCCTGCTGAGCAACCCCTGCAAAGCCAGCAGGCCAAGGCATTTAAGGAATCCCACCCCAGCTCCAGACCAAAATGTAGGCAAGGCAAGGGCCCCCAAGGGGACACTTTTGTGCCTATACACAAATGCCAGGAGCTTGGGAATAAACAGGAGGAACTCATCCTCCTGCTAAATGCAAATAACTATGATGTCATAGGGATAACAGAGACCTGGTGGGACTCCACCCATGACTGGGACACAGGTAGATAGCTATACCCTGTACAGGAGGGATCAAATGGACAAAAGAGGTGGGGGGCGTAGCTCTGTCAAGGAAAGCTGCATCCCTGCAAGCCGACATTGGCACCCAGGGTGGATGACTTGAGACCCTCTGGGTTAAAATCCATGGGGAACACGGCACAGGCAATACTTTGGTGGGAGTCTACTACAGACCCCCTACCCAGGGTCAAGACTTTGACCAGGAGTTCACCAGGGAATTGGCTGAGGCCACATGCTCCCATTGTATGGTTGTCATGGGAGACTTTAACTACCTAGACATCTCACAGGAGGAGCACTCAGCCAAATCCGAGCAGGCGCAAAGCTTTCTCTAGTGTGTGGATGACTTCTGTCTGACGCAGGAAGTCTACAGGCCAACAAGAGGTAAAGCACTGCTCAACGTCGTACTGGCAACCGGGGACAACCTAATCAGCAACCTAACGATCAAAGGGAAGCTGGGTGACAGCGACCATGAGCTGATCACCTTCACCATCTGCCGTAAAGCTGGCAAGTCAGTCAGCAATACAGAAGTCCTCGACTTCACGAAAGCTGACTTTGGCAACCTAAGGAGGCTTGTCAGAGAGG
This sequence comes from Alligator sinensis, assembly GCF_000455745.1. Taxonomy (NCBI): domain Eukaryota; kingdom Metazoa; phylum Chordata; order Crocodylia; family Alligatoridae; genus Alligator; species Alligator sinensis. Next base: position 4,641,297 of record NW_005841878.1, read on the forward strand.
CCCTAAAGGACCACGACCCAAAGGGGAGGGGAGTTCAGGACAAGCGGTTGCTCCTCAAGGGAGCAATCCTGGATGCGCAAGCAAAGTCCATCCTGTCTCGGAGGAAAGGCAGCAAAAGGGGACAGCAGCCCCCTTGGCTCTCCAGGGAACTGGCGGACCTCCTACATCTTAAAAGGAAGATCTACAAAGGATGGAGGACGGGATCCACCTCCAAGAAGAAATACTCTGCTCTGGTCCGGACCTGCAGGGAGCAAATCAGAACGCCAAGGCTGCAATGGAACTCCAGCTAGCTACAAATATCAAGGACAATAAAAAGTCCTTTTTTAGATATGTGGGGAGCCAGAGGAAAAGCAAGAGTAACATTGGACCCCTGCTAAACCAGATGGGGCAACTGACAACTGATGCCCAGGACAAAGCAAACTTGCTAAATGGGCACTTTGCATCAGTTTTTTACCAGTCCCAAGGGACGCCCCTGCCCACTGTGGGTCAGGGAGGCCCGGATGAGGGAGGTTCCTTGCCCTCCATCAAAGCTGACCTCATGAAGGAACACCTTGACAGGCTGGATACCTTCAAGTCAGCCAGCCCTGACGAGTTACACCCAAGGGTACTCAAGGAGCTGGCAAGCATCATAGCCCAGCCCCTGGCACAGATCTGAGAGCTCTTGGTGCTCTGATGAAGTGCCCAAAGATTGGAAGAAGGCCAATGTGGTGCTTATCTTCAAGAAAGGGAGGAAAGTAGATCCGGCAAACTACAGGCCCATCAGCCTGACCTCTATCCTGGGGAAGGTCTTGGAAAAGATTATCAAAGAGGCCTTCCTTAACAGACTAGCTGAAGGCGATATCCTGAGGGATACCCAGCATGGGTTTGTTGTGGGTAGGTCTTGCTTGACCAATCTCATTTCCTTTTATGACCAAGTGACGTATCACCTGGACAAGAGGGAAGAGATTGACGTTGTATATCTTAACTTTAAAAAAGCCTTTGATCTGGTATCCCATGATCACCTCTTTGCTAAACTGGCCAACTACGGCCTTGACCTCACCACGATCTGCTGGCTGTGGAATTGGCTCCGTGGTAGGACCCAGAGGGTAGTGGTTGATGGAAGCCACTTGTCTTGGTGCGCTGTGACCAGTGGGGTCCCTCAGGGCTCTGTCCTAGAGCCTATACTTTTTTACATCATCAGTGATGTGGACATTGGTGTCAGAAGTGGACTGGCCATATTTGCTGACACCAAACTCTGGGGTAAAGCATCCACACCTGAGGACAGGAGGGTGATCCAGGCAGATCTTGACAGGCTTATTAAATGGGCGGATGAGAACCTGATGGTGTTCAACACCAAAAAATTCAAGGTTCTCCACCTTGGGAGGAAAAACCTGCAGCATGCTTATAGGCTTGGCAGGGCTATGCTGGTTAGCATTACAGACGAAAGGGACTTAGGGGTCATGATTGACCACAAGATGAACATGAACCTTCAATGTGATGATGCGGCTAGTAAAGCAAGCAAAACACTGGCTTGCATCCATAGATGCTTCTCAAGCAAATCCCGGGACGTCATTCTCCCCTTGTACTTGGCCTCGGTGAGGCCGCAGCTGGAGTACTGCATCCAGTTTTGGGCTCCACAATTCAAAAAGGATGTGGAGAAGCTTGAGAGGGCGCAGGAGAGAGCCATGCGCATGACCAGGTCAGGAAAACAGACCTTATGATGAAAGGCTGAGCGCCATGGGACTCTTCCGCCTGGAAAAGCGCAGGCTCAGGGGTGATCTGGTGGCCACCTATAAGTTTATCAGGAGTGTTCATCAGGATCTGGGGGAACGTCTATTCACCAGACCACCCCAAGGGATGACAAGATCGAACAGTCACAAATTCTGCCGTGACCGATTCAGGCTGGACATATGGAAGAACTTCTTTACTGTCTGAGCCCCCAAGGTTTGGAATAGACTGCCACTGGAGGCAGTTCAAGCACCCACTTTGAATGCCTTCAGGACACATTTGGATACTTACCTTGCTGGGATCCTATGATCCCTGCTGACTCCCTGCCCCTGGGGTAGAGGGCTGGACTTGATGATCTTCTGGGGTCCCTTCCAGCCCAAATATCTATGAAGATTTGGGGCTTTGTCTTGCCAACATTGAGGCGCATCAAAAACGTGTTTAATCCCATGAAGTGGAATTCTTACTGGGCATGTCTACATGACACACTAACTATGCAGCAGTCTAATGACACTGTGCAGTAGTGTGCTGGGCAAAAGCCATGCTAATATGCTACTGCACAGTAACATTAGGCTGCTATGCAGTAAGTATCACTAAAAACTCACACACCAGAGCTACTGTGGATTGATTTAGTACTTGTTAACCAAGTACTAAACTTAATGTGCAGTAACTGTGGCACACTAATGAATATGTAGATGCACCCACTGTGATATTATTTAAGGCAGCAAAGGGCAAAGAGAATGGCTGGATTCTTGAATAAAATACATCCTCCCTCCAACAAGCTACCTGAAGGGAAAAACTGAAAAAAAAAAGGCTTGAGCATGTGACAAAAATTGATCAAGTGGGCTATAAACCTGGAAAGTACCTTGAACAGGATGGCCCATGCTTGTACACCACCATTAAGGGGTGGTGTCAAAAACAAGGGGCTGAAGATGCATGGTAATGTCCAGATGAGCGCAAATGTGTATGTGACACCAGACCTGTCTGCAATGCCACACACTGCATGCACATGCAGGTGTTCCCTGCACTGCTGCTTTGCAGATGGGGGTGTTTCTTGACCCCGGGAAATCCCAGGGTCAAGAAAACCTATGCCAGAAACAGTGGGGTAGCACATGCACCACCCAGAAATCAGAGCCTTTCCAGCCAGAGCCATGTTCCAGCTGCTGGCTAGGCTCTCTACTGCAGGAGCACCACAGCTGCAACTCACTGTGGTCCCCAGGTATGGCTGGAGCCAGTTGCTGGTCCCAGCTTCTCCTACCCCACCCAAGGTAACCTGTCATGCGCCACAGCATGCATGACATAGGTGTTCCCCAGGGACAAGTAGCAGCTGCTATTTGTGCCCAGGGAAATGCACACTCCTGCTCATGAGACTATCACTTGCTCAAGTCTCAAACACTGCCATGGCATCCAGAATCCCCATACAAAGGGAGACTTAGCCTAAGGAGATGCTTGGAAATCAGCACAATGTGTAGTAACTACTAAAGGCAGCCAAGCGTTGTAAGTAAGCACCCTAACAACTACACTACTGAGTCCTCTGCTGCGATTTCCCCTGACTTATGTCCAAGATTGGGACTCCACAGAGCTCCAATTGACAAGCTCTGCCACTAGAGGCAGTAGAGAATGGAAGAATAGGAACAAAGAGGGTTCAATATGTGGCAACACTGGAAAGTCTGGTTTCCCACCTAGGCACTTGCTAACAGAGAATGACACGAACCTGAACTGTTCTAATACTCTTGGGTGAAAGAGAATTTGGTTAGCTTAGGAATACTCAATACCCACTGTCACAACCCAAAAGGTGTGATTTTTATTTGTGTGTGCTTCGGCACTACTAAATTGTCACTGCTAAATTGCAAGCTTCCTTGCACGGTGGAGTTTTCTGCTGCAAAAGAGAACCCCGGTGCAAGGGAGAATTTTCCCGCCAATTCGAAGCTTTCTTTGCAGGGTCCATTTCTTTGTTGCAGCACAGAAATGTTCGTTGCAAAGAGTTCCTGCCATTGGTATGCTAATTCGAGTCCCACTATTGGCCAGTTCTAAATTATTCACACGTGGCAGCTAGTGATTGGCTTGCTAGCCGTATAAGAGGCTTGAGTGGTTTCCGCCCAAGTTGGAGGACTCCACGAACAAGGGAGGAGGAGACTTCACGCTGTGAAGATCTCTAAGCGCTGCGGATCCTCACGGACCCAGTGCATTTGAAGCAGGCTACGGAGATCTGATCAATCTCTAGCCTCTCCCCGTCGCCGAGCGCAACCCAGATGTATCCCTTCCCGCGCACAAAAGAACTGGACCCACGGAGCCTAGCAAACTCCGTGTGAATGAGTGAGCAGAGGAACCCACGGAGCCTAGCAAACTTCGTGTGAGTTTATTCAGAGCTCTTCCGGACGAGTACTTTCTTCGGCTGACGCGACGGGCTCGCGAGTACAGAGCCTTCAGCCGGATTGGGCTAGAGTTCACGAGTCTAGAACTCTTGTCCGCCTCTCTATCTTTTTCTTCTCTGTAACTGCAACTGAAGCAAGCTTTCCAGCCTACACCATTGCCATCTTGGTGTAAGTAAACAATCTTTTAAACTACCGATACGCGTCCGTGCCTAATTCCAGAGCGAAAGCCCCCCCTCTCCGCCCCGCGTGCCCGGGCTGCCGGCCACAGCCCGCGTGCAGCGCGAAAAAGGGCTCGGGGCGCTCCCGGCCTGCACACCCACTAGTTGGGGATGGAGGGGGAAGCAGCCGTCAAAAAAGCAGAAGGTGTAGTTCATTAAATTTCAAAATACAGATCAAAAGGAAGCAGTGACTTTTTTCCCCCTGTAACAGGTGATTTCTCAGACAGCAGCCTAGCAACAATGTGTTGGGAGTGTGAATAATCCCCGACACATACAGGCCCTAACGCCTAGCTTCTTTCTACCACACAGCAGCATACTTAGTACTTTCTCAGTTGTTAAGCACTGCAGGTCTAAAATAACAAAGTAAGTCTTGTCCACAGCAACTTCCTACATTTTTTTTTCTAAATAGGATGGTACAGATGACAGTAACAGCTGCTGCAACATCCAGATTTCAGTAATGTGTATGTTGAATTATAGGACACATTCATTTTTAACTGGTGCTAAACAGACTGCAGTCTAGACATGCAATGGGAACAGAGATAAGCAGGATAGAGTTGCCTTAAGACAACAGAAATAAGGAGTGCATTCAGTCTGGAGCTAGCTCTCAGCTGAGGTAAGCAACAGATGGAGCCAAATTTGAAGCTGATTACAGTTGTTCAGATGAATGGAAGACATTCACTGAAAGAAGGGGGAGGAAAGACCACTGTACTGCAATACCAAAAGGCCATGTTAGATGACAGAATACATATACAACACAACTGTAGCTTTCTACAATTCGAAAGTTTGTTAGTCGGACAGCAAGCCAAACACTAAAAGAACATGAGTAAAATGGCAGAGCAGGCATCTGAAGGAAGTTGCCAGCGCATGTTTTTTGCATAAACATCCCCCACTACAAGCTATTGTGGTTCTTGTCTGATTAGCCTAGTGTTTGATATACTCAAATATTTGGGAGGGGGAATGAAGCAGAAGGCTGAGTCTGGTCTGTTCTAATGAACATTCAATTTAAAATACTTCAGTAATCATTGTGGCAAGGAGGGGAATGCAGGATGTGTCTGCACAACACAGTATAAGCGGAGTTTCACCCAACCTAACTTACCCATCTGGCAGCCCACCTTAGAGACTAACACATATCACTGGGCTACATTGGCTTCATTAATCTTGCCGCCTTTGCTACACAGTAGCCCACCTTCAAAAAGTGGGGAGTGTCCTGTACAGCTTCCATCCTGATAGTCAGAGCATGCTAACAGGAGATAGGAGTTTGAAACAATTCAGCCTAAAGAGGGGCACTCCCACACTTCCCTGAGTACTCTAACCACAAGGATAACATGAAGTGATTATAACCTCATTTAGCTCTGAGGCAAGCACCCTGTGCTGTCAGTGTGCTAGCTACAATTAGGAAGTAAACCTACCAGAGCAGGAGCTTTAGGACTGAAGTAGGCAGATGTTCAGTAACCGGTGCATCTTACTGGGTTATTGAGATGGGCTGTGAAAATCTGCTCAGTCTCTGCCCCTTGAACCACTGACTGGAGTAGCCTAGACCCACATAAGCAATTATGGGTCTGCCTTCCACCAGTAGCCTTTTGGCTCTTGCTTCAAAGTGCATTATTTGCATGAGCCAACAGAAACTTCCCGTTAACCTGGAAATCACTCTAGTAAGTAATGCTCCTCAGAAAATTTAGGGTTTGGGCTGTTAGTTAACACCTAACCCCATGCTTAGCATATCACCTAGGTGTCAAATAATACATCCAAGTAAAAATGTCCCTCACCTTTGCAGAGTAAAACAGCCAGCAAAGAAGTCATGGCTACTGTTCAAATAGGCCCAGCTCCACTCGCTGTTTGCAAGCCATTTTAAGATTTGAACTATATATATTCCCTTATTCAATCTGGGCTGTCATGTGATGGACAGGCAGAAAGCGCAGGGAATGACTTTACTTTTGCATCTTAGTAAAAAACCAAATGAGCAATGGTAATTTGCTCCAGGTCTGTCAAATAGATGCAGTCTCAGTGCGGCAGGGAACATGCTAAACCCAGTTTTTTGTCCAATAAATCAGTAATTATAACATCTGTAATAAAAGCATCTCTCTCTCATAGTGTAGCACCAAGTCCTAAATAAACTAAGCTACTCCCTATAGAATGCATCTTATCTTTAAATCCAGCTTTTATGGGAATGCAGACACTCCAAATTCTAGAACTCCATTTAAGTCTACCTAGTAAGATTTCTAATCAGTTACAAGCAACTATCAAGAAAGTTCACACAATATAATCAAGTTAGTACAATTAAGCTAAGGTTTTATAAGCTTTCCCTCCACTCTCCCTGTCCCCTCCCCTCAAACAAGAAAAGAAAAACCAGATCTCTTCAAGGTAGAGGCTCCTGGTCCTACTGTTTAAAAGCTCTCCTTCCCCTCTTAACCTTTACATCATACAGCAAACAACCAAGCAACAAACTCAATTATCTTTGCCTGATAAAAAAGCTCAGCCAGTACTCAACATTATGTTGCTGATATTCGGTTTCATTTTTATTAGTTTTTGGTATCTCCTCCAGAGAGTTGATTACTTCAGTATGTAGAATGGCAAGAGATGCAGAAGGTCCGCTTCACTGTTGGCACTCTTCTTAGTCACCTCAGGTTGGCAGAGGTGAGGAGCCTGCTCTTGCATTCCAGGTGTCAGAAGTAGCAAATTGTATGAAGTTTATCTGAAGACAGTCTTATGCTGAAGTGTGCTAGGACAACACTATACCACTGCCAAGTACAGGATCCTTAGGCACAAGCCTTGCAGCAAGCTTATTAAAAAGCTCACTCAAGAAACACATTACCTAAAGTGGGTTTAAATGAGTTTTTATTTTAGACAACCTACATGACAGATGTTTTAAAAACAATGCCTCCACTCCAATCAGGGTCAAAATAAAGTGAATGAAGCTCAAGATGACAATCAGTCCAGTTGTTACACATTGCCAAGTCCTGGTGTTGTGTTGATGAGGAAAAAATAAAAAAGATACCCCGCAGCCAGTCATGATGACAGGTGATCCACAAATTATATTGCTTGGCTTTGTTACTGTAACAAAAGGGATGGTTAGTTTAGGTTCAAGCAATGGCCAATTCCTCCAAGATATACATGTGTTTCCCTATTCAGTCTGTGCTGTCAAAGGATCAGGCAGATAGAAAGTACAAGGAAGTTCCTTTTGCATGTTGTTGCAAACCAAGGAGCAGTAGAAGTGCTCATGGTCTATCGGTGGGATGCATAATTCTACAGGCTTATGGCGCACCACCTCCAACTCTTTCCAGAGGAGCCCTTCTACTATAGGTCACTCTCACTCACCCACTATATTCCTGTGAAGGACACAGTTATGTTAAAACTTATTTA
>NW_005841879.1:0-57120 GCF_000455745.1 Alligator sinensis
GGGGAGAGATCTTGCCAGCTTCTCTTCTACAGGAATTTTATTGGCCACCAGACTTCCTATTAATTAGCAGAAACATCCGTGATCTTGTAGATTGCCCCTGATTTCAGAGGTGTTGCACACTCACCCCTCACTTGCAGGGTCTCCTGGTGCTAAAAAGCTGGCCTCAGGCTTTGGGGATTCAATAAATCTGTTACCACATTCCTCTGATAAATATTTTCTCAGGCTGTTTAGTCGAACTGAACAGCAAAGGGAACTGCGGGTAGCCAGAGTAGCCAAATAAACATTCACATTAGTGAGTTGATTTTCCAGCAGCGTTGGTGCTACTGGAGCTGGCCACCATGGGATGCAGCCTGCTTCTAGCCACGCGTGTGCTTAGTTATGCCATTAAAGGTACATCGACATTTCCGAGATCAAAGGGGACCTGGGCAAACTCATTGGAAGCTTCTCTATGCAACAGGGGAATTGCCAGACTGGCTCAAGCTGGGGGGTCAACTAACCCAGTATCCTGCTTCCAACCGTGGCCAGCAGCAGTTGTCTCAGAGGAAGGGTCTAGAGACCTTACAGTATAGAAAAACCAGACACCAGGACTATATCCTTATAACCCTGATTCATTCGAGTTGGTCTAATAAAAGATATCAGATTTACCCAAAGAACCTGGTCTGCCTATGTCCTTAGACCAACACGGCTACAGCCTACACCCCTGATTCATTATAAAGTAAACTCAGGCATTGACAGGAGCTTATCCCTTCCAAATCTTAGTTGTATTGTTTTTCATAGATAGTCTTTAAAACTAGTGCTTTTTGGTTTTCCATATAAATATCCAATACTTTCTGGACTCCTTCTATAATCCTGGCTTCAGAGATCCCTTGTGGTGAGGAGTAACTGTGCCTCCCATGAGAAAGTCTGCATCCATTGTAAATGTGTTGTCTGAATGCCCACTGGTTATCATGCAACAAAAAAGAGAAATAAGGTTGGATGTGCTCTTGAAGAATTAGCATTTCAATTCAACCCTTTCCCCCCTGAAAATTACCATCTGCCTCAAATTAAATTTCATTTCATAAGTTGATCCACATTCACTTAAAATGGATATCCCAAAAATCCCAGCTGAAATTGCACTTGAAAAAATGGCCATATGTAAGCCAACATGCAGCCTATTTTCTGCAAAGTACAAGTAATAATGATTGCATATCTGGTACATTCACCTGAAGCCAAATAATTAAAAAAGGTCAATAAAGTGTTCACAGCTTCCTATATTCCCATTTGAAAATGTAGCTGCAGAAGCCATTTTTATCTCTTGTGCTACATTTGCCAAAATACTATCTGGGAAATGGATGGTGCTATTCTTCTTCGCTGACTTCAAAGACACCGCTCCTCTCCCAAAGTGGGTTTGGATCCAGATGGTGACCCTCTTTTGGTTCAGGAAGGTTTGCTCCTGGTATTTTGGTTTGGATCAAAATGTTCAGCTACTATTTTGTGTAACGTTGTATAAGGTTTTCAGGTTTGATCCTGCAAATACATACTGAAAAGCCTGTTATGTTTTGTGCCAACATCTTTCTAACCTTGACTGTGTGATGGCATGTCAGTGGAATCAGGAATGGGCTATTATCAGGGAGATAAAACTAATTTTTAAATGTTTCCTCATGCTTATACTATATTTCATCTCCTGCCATCCAAAAGTATCCATTAGAATAATATAAGAATGGAGGAAGAAAGGGAAAAGAAAATGGGTGTGGGGGGGAGGTTTAATAACCATAAATGGTAAACAACCAAAACACCAAAATATAGCTCCCAAAACAAATGAAACAACACTTAGGTTGTAGTAAAATGAATACTGTTTTTTTGTTGTGTTTTGTTTGAAACATTCCAAGGAAAGGTTAAAGATTGATGCCAAAAATGTTGAGAACAACTCTTTCACATATTTTTATGGGATATATTTTGTATTTACAGCCAGATATATCTACAATCTTTTCATTAAATAGCACTGAAAATCCATGCATCTAAAATGCTGCTATATGGTCTCTGGTTAGTAACCACAGCTATGCTCTATAATTAGTTATTGCTATGACTGTAGTAGTTAGGCTGATTCAATCAATCAACCTGCTTTTTATCTTTCTTAGCAGTGTCCCCACCCCTGTCTCTTTTCCTTCTATAGACTTTATTTTATTTCTGCCAGTCCATTCATGACTTTTGTGTGATGTGTTTCCCAGGGAAAAGTAGCAGCATAGGAGACTGGTAGAGGAGGCATCGGGGGGCACATGCCCCCCCAGACAGGGCCGTCCCCACCACCACTGGCAGTTTCTATGGGTGCTCACCAGTCCCATCCCCACCAAAGCTGGCAGCAGTTTCTGCGGGTGCCACCCAGACACAGGAGGCACCAGTTGCCCATGAGTAGCAGTGGCACACCTCCTGCAACCTGCCTGCTGTACCACATACTGCTTGTCTGCGCTTGTCTGGATGCACCCTGAGCTGCTACCCTGCCCTACCTCCTGCCAATTAGTTATGGTTTAATTGTTAGACCTGGTAGCATGGATCTTGAGTTTTGCTTCTGGTATTGCAAGTGAGCTGCCATTCTGCTGGGAGTTATGAATAAGTATAACGAGAGCAAATACAGTCCATCTCATTGTAGTGGAGTGAGGTTTTATTACTAATCCCTGTGAAGAGTCTTGAGACTCAGCTGAGAGGCACTGACACTGCAAAGAATCATCACAAAATATATTTCATAGATTTCATAGACATCAGGGCTGGAAGGGACCTTGGAAGATCATCGAGTCCAGCCCCCCGCCCAAAGGGCAGGAAGTCAGCTGGGGTCATAGGATCCCAGCAAGATAAGCATCCAGTTTCATCTTGAAGGTGTTCAATGTGGGCGCTTGAACCACCTCCGGTGGCAGGCTGCTCTAGACGTTGGGGGCTCGGACAGTAAAGAAATTCTTCCTTATGTCCAGCCTGAAACGATCTTGTAGTAGTTTGTGACCATTCGACCTCGTCATCCCTTGGGGCGCTCTGGTGAACAAATGTTCCCCCAGATGCTGGTGGTCACTCCTGATAAACTTGTAGGTGGCCATCAGATCACCCCTGAGCCTGCGCTTTGTCAGGCTAAAGAGCCCCAGGGCTCTCAGCCTGTCATCGTAGGGTCTGCTTCCCTGACCTCTGATCATGCGCGTGGCTCTTCTCTGGACTCTCTCAAGCTTCTCCACATCCTTTTTGAATTGTGGAGCCCAAAACTGGACACAGTACTCCAGCTGCGGCCTCACTAAGGCCGAGTACAGGGGGAGAATGACGTCCCGGGATTTGCTTGAGAAGCATCTATGGATGCAAGCCAGTGTTTTGGTTGCATCCCTTTGTAATATATTACAAAGGGAAAGGTTTCAAATTGTCATGGATATTGGCTTCTTCTAGTTCTGCTTTCCTTGAAAACCTTGCTAAAGAGAAGGCTGGCAAAGAAAGAAGCTGATAAATTGGACATAGATATATAGCGAGCAAAGGAGCCAAAGACCAATACCTCTAAGACATATGTCTTTATTTACTCAAATATAAATCAAACAGACCAGGAACTTGTGCAAGTAAATCGGATTCCATTTGTATGTTTTTCCTGACACATAAATCTGGCTGTGAGCAGAACGGCATGAATAATAGAGGAACCGAACTCCCACAGCGACTAATCTTTCACTGACGCTGAACTGATAACTTAGCCTGCAAAGATGGAGTTTGGCACTGCTCTGGTGAGTTCGAGGAGCACAAGAAGTAACTTCCATGTGTGTGCAAATTTATCTGGTTTTTGAAAATAGGGGGTCAAAGCTTGCTTGTATGTCTGATACTGTAATAATGACCATAATGCAGGAAACCTAGAAAGGAAACTGGCTACTTGTAGTTTGAGAAGTCAAACCCACTGCAGATGGGCATGCAGTCCCTGGAAGCAATGCCGGAACATCACCCTGGATGCATAAGCCTCATACGTTGTTTCACAACATTTCCACTAGCATGAGAACAAGTCTTGGCAAATTTCCCAAAGGTTTCCCTTTCTGGTTTGGGTATAATAGGAGGACATCAACTCTGTTGCTCTACATCCATTGTCAGTGTGTTGTCGCTGAACGATCTTGTTAGCCCAGAGCTCTTTGAGGACCTAAGACAAATTAATTAGTCTGGATCTTCACCAGTTATGCAGGTGAATAGCTATTGTCACGTCAATAGCTATCATCCAACTTACAACGTGTCTGGCTGACAATAGCTGTACTATCACCCAGTATATCTACTTTCAGGTGTAATGGTGATGGGTTTTCACAGCCAGGGTCATAAGGCTGTTCTAACAGAAGAAAAAAAAAATCTCTCTTACTTAGTAATGTTTTGCTGTCCAGGCTGCTGAGACTGCAGATTTGACCATCTCATAATTTGAGGAGACCTTAGGTGAATCCAGTCACTCCCAGGCATGTTATCGTTTCAATTTGGCAAACAGAGATTATTTTCATAGAGATTCCTCCTGCTTGCAATAAGATGGAGAAAGATGGAACATAAGAGAGGGTTTTACCCTTTTGGCTGACACAGTCAGCTTTGAATGAAAAAAAAGGATCATACAAAATATTATTAATGATCAAATCCACAGTTTTTACTAGCCAGAACATTACTCAAGGTCACATCCTCTGAAATCCTCCTTTGACTGATGGAGTGGTTTCTTCCAGTTTAAATGCAGTCACAATATTATCCCTAATGTAAACTGGCAACATAGATGTTTTTGCAGTTGGTGTTGGTAAAGCATTCCCAGGAGCAGGAGATTACTTTCCACCATGGAAAAACAAATTCTGCCCTCCCTGCCATCACCCCCAATTCCATTCACCTTTTCCAAACGGAACATTCGGTAGGAAATCCTGATGGTGTTACAGCTACTCACACTGAAAATCTGGCTACTTTAATTGGTCCTGCTCACTTGATATATGACATTTTCTAAGTTAAAGTTTTCCAATTTTGAGTGTTCATTAACTACGTCTCCAATGAGGCCTTCCTGGTGCTGTATTAAGTCCATTAAACCTATCTTGCAGTAACGGAAAATGAGTAAGCAGGTCCATTAAGAATAACAAAACAAGAATTTCCTCCAGGGTGTATTAAAGATTACATTAATGTAGTAGGACAGGTTGTCAGTCCTGTGGCACTAAACTGCCTTGCAGCTTTGAATGTTTGGATCTGAGAATTGACTTACAAGTAGTTCTTTTGGGAAGCAGACTGGCGGAGTTATCAGTGGACAGTCACGTACGTTAAGTGAGAGGATGCCGAATGTATTATAAGTGGCCCAGGCTATACTCAAGTGGCTACATGGAGTGACGAGCCTTGGCTACATTGCAGAGATGGAGAAGGGGTTCTCAGGTACCTACCTTATAAAAAAGGCTGACCTAGAGGAGGGGACCCGAACGGTGTTGTATGGAGAGTGAAGAGTGAGATGAAGGGAACTGTATTTAAATAGGGGTTTCTATTCCATCACCATTGAAGCCAATGGCAAAGATCTTGTTGACTTGAAGGGCCTAGACTCAAGGGTGGTATTTTTTAAAGTAATTGTAGCTCATAAAGGAATTTAGAGAAGTATGGTGTTATGCAAATTGATAAAGCTTGCCTATCTATATGGCAGTTACGTGTTGTTGCACAGTATATATGATCTTATATAGTGTCCCATGAATGCAGGACAAAGGGGAAAAATAGAGGAGTATTTCTACCCATCAATGGCTGATGGATCTTGTAGTATGATAGAAATGTAAGATAATATAATAGCTCGGGCTTTGATTTCTGGCAGCCACAACTGATCCCTGAGAAACGCTGTTGGAAGTGAATTCATTTCAGTGGCCTGATTCTGTTTACATTCAAATAGATTGGCCGTATCATGCTACCTTTTTCTGTTTTCTTTTCTTTATTTTTTCTTTTTTTTTAAAGGACTTGTATGTCAATTTAGTGATGAATTCTGATATAAACAGTTGACTGAAATTAGTTTATTGATTATTAATGGAAACCACTCACTTCCCTTGGGGTCAGGATCTGGTCTATGGATGCAAATGTGATTTTTGTTGAAATTTATCAAAGTTATTTCAAAATCTGTTTTGCTCTATTTGTACCTTTTAGGGTAGATGTGATATCTTATATTAGACCAACTAAATAGTTGGGAAAAGGTTCTTTGCAAGGTTTTGGGCACAACACCCTTCTTCAGGCATTGGGAGACTCTTCTGTTGTTCTGAGTTTCCAAGGTAGAAAAGAAGCTAAAGGTATAACATGAAGTCTTTATGAAGTGAAGTTTGTCTTTGGTGGATTTCCAGTGTGTGTTCATTCTGGTACCTGCACCTCCAGAAATGTAATATATCTCATCCAGTGCAGCAAATGCCCTAATGGGATATATCTAGGAGAAACCAAACAACAATGAATGCACACCGAAAATCCATCAAAGACAAAAATATCCAATTACCTGTGGGCGCCCACTTCTTACTAAACAATCACCCCCTCTCTGATCTCTCAGTTCTGGTCCTCAAAGGGAACTTACAAAACACCTTTCACAGACAAGCCTATGAACTTCACTTCATAAATCTACTGGATAAAAAAAACAACCATGGACTTAATATAGACATTGGATTTATGACACATTACAACCAGCCTGACATCTGATTCACCAGGTACCTGCCTGAAGCTTACCATTTGCATTCCTTCACACATTTCTCCCCTTTCTCTCTCTCCCCTCCTATCTCAACCCATTGTCTTCCAAATGTCCACTCATTTACATTTTCACAGACTTCTTGTTATACTGTTAGCTTCTTTTCTACCTCGGAGGACTCAGAACAACAGCAGAGTCTCCCAGTGCCTCGAGTGTTTGTGCCTGAAAGCTTGCCAAGAACGTTTTTTGAACTATTTAGTTGGTCTAATAAAAGATATCACATCTACCCAAAGAACCTTGCCTGCCTATGTCCTTAGACCAACATGGCTACAACCAAGAACCCTACCATTTAGGGTTGAATTCTGAGAAGGCACACAGTACTGATCCAAAGTCCCTTAGCTTATAGGAGCGGAGCAAGCCTACCACTAGGCTTGTCCTTCTCCTTCTCTGTACTCAGTTTCACTTAGATAAAGAATACAGTTATAATGACGGATGAATAATAGTACTTGCCATCTGAACCTAAGAAATCATGTACGATGTAAGTGTAAATATTTCAAATGTCTTCAGTAGCTCCTGTTAGAAATGCTTCTACAGATATAAAAGTGATTTTTTTTAAATCATATTCATGGGGAACAATATATATTTCCAGATATCCATCTATCCATCTGTCCATCTTAGTATGTATCTAGCCATCCACCCAGCCATCAAGTGTTTGTTCTGCTCATATCTTGCAGAATCCATCTAGCACCATATACTAAACTGTTTAAAGTTAGCCAATAGTTGTGAAGGACTCTTTATATTTCACTGTCTAGTTATCTGTGTTAACTTAGATAAATTAGGTCAGTCGGGGAATACAGTCCATGTGCTAAAACCATCAGTGAATGATGTCACAGTCTAACCGAGCCCTCTTGTAAGACTTTAAAAGGTAATTGAAAGGTTATTTTTTTTTTAAGTTAACTTTACTTTTTCTAATGGGAAGTAAATGAGATTCAGGACAGAAGCAGGCAAACTCAGGATGAAGTCATAGGGTGAAGAGAGGGAAGATGGAGTTGAAGATTAATTTGATTAGGATTTCTTAAGATAATATTTGATTTTATGAGGGGTTTAAAAGCAACAAGATCCTTTTGCTTCAGTCTGAATGCCTCCCTCACCATTTTTTTTCAGCCTTATTGAAAGGGACAATTTCATTTTGGAGTCTGGTGGCCAGAAAAAGGAGACAAAATTAATTCCAGTTAGAATAAGAATCTGCAAAGTGTTAGGAGACAAAGAAGTGAATTTGATCAATTATAGAGTGGAACGTCATCTGATTCTTAAGAATCCCAATTATAAGTTTCCAGCAAACACCTGATTTTTTTTTTAATGGGGTGGTGGTATTCTGTTACATTTTAAGTAAATTGTTAAATTATTATTTTGATTAGCCAATGAAAAGAATATGATACAGCTGTACATTTCTGAGGATATGTCATTGGGATGCAAAACAATGGTCTACAAAAGCCAATTAAAAAGGGAAGAGAAAAGAAATTGATCATAGCTAGTTGCCATCCATCAAGAGTTGTGTTATATTGACTATAATAGGAATAAAAATGGACTCTACATGTGAGTTATAAACTATATTGAAAATGACAAGATTTTATCAGAAACAAACCTCCCCCTTTTAAAACTGTAGGCTCATTAAAATAGAAATTAAATCCCTATGCCTTTAGAACTAAAGGAATGGAAGAATAGTGAAGATATCTAGATGTTAAACCACTACCAGAGAGAGAAAGAAATAGAGAGAGGGGGAGATATGTAGAGAGAAAATAGGTATAGATGAGCTTACAGTTCTGTGCCTATACCCCATTTGCTTTGTCACCTAATGATTTACGTACGTTCATTACCATGATTGCCCATTACATACCCATACCATTTCGTGTGGGGCTGAGCAAAATGATAGCCATAAAGTTCCACTACATGAAATATTTTCCAGGTTTCAAATATCATTTCCAATCAGATTCATTCAAGTGGGTCAACTGAAATATATGAATTTTCATTTTAAAAGTCATTTTAAAAGTCTTTTAAAAAATCAGATTTCCATTGTTTCCAAGCAAAATAATGTGCACATATTACTTTGATAAAGCTTTTGCCTCCTTTTTTAAAGATAATATATTCATATTTTGCAACTCCCTCTAGGAATTGTTCCAAAACTTTAAGTGCACAAGAGAAAACTTAATGCACTCATTTTTAAAAAAAAATTAAAACAATATTAAAATACTTCCAAAAACCCAAATACATTTTTTTTTAAGTAAACAGCCAACCAGCCAACCTAACAAAAACCTTACCCAAAATCCCAAACTTGAAAAAATAATATAGATTTTTGGAGGGTTAGGAGAAAGAGCATGATTTTTCTGTTTGCTCATCAAAGTGAAAAATTAATTATTCACACAGCATTTTCGGTACCTGTCAAAATCTCAACTTCATTTAATAAGAACAAGCATTTCTCCACAATCTTTAATCTCATTCCAACTTCAAAAAGTTACGCTAACTACTCGTGACCCCAAAGAAACCTTTATTTTTTTGTATTCAATACTCTATTCATTGACTTCTTGTTTTTGTATTGATAGAAGTTGTAAATACGAGCTGCTCTATTACTTAAAAGATTACTGAAGTTGGGAACTGGGAGATGGTCCCACAGTTACAGTAGTTAATTAGTTAGTTAGTTGTCTTCAAAAGGCCTGCTGCTTCAGTTATAGTTAACTGTTTATTTTTTTCTCATGTATGCCTGTATTTTATCAAACCTGATAATCACTGCAATCTCTATGTAGTTTAATTCAAATTTAGGTTCAGGCAATAGTAATACACTACTTTTCTATCTGTATTTAGTGCAGTTAGACTTCTCTTTTATGCTTGTTAATTTTAAACAGATGAATAATAAACATATGTTTAATTCTGATTAAGTAGGTAAGTCCATTTAGCTTTAAAGATGTATAAAGTCAGTAACATAGGAGCACAGGGCTGGAAGAAAAGAGTCATTTGAATCCGATCTTTCTGCTATCACAGGCAATTCAACCCCATAGTCCTGTTCCCAAATTTATCAAAATCCCTACTAAAAGTGACTTTTTGCTTGTCTCTGTTCTTCCTATGGGAAGAGGGCTGATTTAAAAAAAAACAACCACCCTTCTTCTAATTTCCAGCCTTAATATTTATTCATAGCCAGTTTATACCTATTTGTACTTAAATTCTGTTTTCTTAGCTCTTTATTTGCA
Source organism: Alligator sinensis (assembly GCF_000455745.1). Lineage (NCBI taxonomy): Eukaryota > Metazoa > Chordata > Crocodylia > Alligatoridae > Alligator > Alligator sinensis. The sequence goes on from NW_005841879.1 coordinate 9,859, forward strand.
TTCATATGTATACATTTTCATGTGCACAGTGTTAGGCACTTACATACTTTCTTCACTTGGGGCTATGTCAACATTCACATTGAGTGGCATTGAACCACGATTTGTATTTTTAAGGAAAGTTATTTTGTATTCACTGGTTTGTGCATTATAACATTCTCTGGTTCTTTTATTCAGCAGCCTAGCACATGCAAAGATGTTAACTTTACTTTGTAGAGATAATGATAATATATTTTAAGATAGCCTTATGACTATCATGTGCAGCTGCAAAGTTAAGAATGCCGTTTTAATCATTATTTTTTGGTTGATTTATGTTTGGCAGTTCAAATCTAAATGAAGCTGCAAAAATCATTTGAACAATACTATTGGGGCTGTAGAGAGAAAGGATGAATATTACAAGGTTAATAGATCTATGCAGTAGAACAGCAACACAGTGTCCATAAGCAAATACTCATACTGCTAAGCAAGCAAAACTTGAAATATCAGTGTGATTCTCCATGCCATGAATATTTGTGAAGCAAGCAAAAGTCCAATATTTTGCTGTGCATAAAGCGGGGATTATTGACCCTATGTGACAATGGCAATTTGCTGGCATAAAGATAGGGAAGGGGACTAAGTGTCATTGAAATATAGCAAGACCTGAACTGGAGTAGAGGACACAGTCTAATTGTTTTGGTTTTGAGAACATTTGCTAAATTTTTGCTGGATGTCCCAGCTCTGGACAATCCATTAACATTGCCAAAATTACAAGATTTGAAGAAAGAGGGGCCAAAAAAGAACCTCTTTCAATTCACAATTTATGAATATGGCCCCAAAGGTGATAGAGTTATTAAATATCCATCTATTTCAGCTGTGCCAGCCCATCTACCAAGTTTGTTTTTCCAGGAAGTTTGGAGGGTCCTTCATTCAACTTCTTAAATGTACACACAGGCTGATGGGATGTCTGTTTTCTCCTTAATGCTGAAGTTCATAGCTCTATGCCAAGGGAACTAATGGTAGTTTTAAGAGCCTAATAATTTCCTCTTGCAAGACATAAAGACATATCCCTACCATAGATCTAAGAGCTGAGACATGCACAGCGAATTACTGTGACCCACCGCATGGTTTTTGGCAAGGAGCAAGGTCAGTAAACAATGGCAACTTTTACTGTATTAGAAGCACTCGACATTTGAGAATACAGAGCGTTAGCCTGAAGTTCAGAGGAAGTCTACCAGAGCCTCTGCCCACTAGTGGCCTTTTTCACAGCAAAAGAAAGTGCTGAAACCTTTTCATTGGTCAAGATTCTTTTCTTTTCTTTCTTTTTTGAGACCATGCAAACATACGACCAGATTTTTTAAAGTATTTAGCCACCTAAAAATTATAGGCGCAGAGAGCGGGTATGATCAAAAACACATCTGAGACTAATCCCCACTAAAAAGGGATTTGTCATTGAGAGAAAGGCTCTGAATATTTGAAAAATTCCTCTAGGCTTCTGCATCTTCAGAGACTTGAGTAGCTCTGAAAATCTGGCTTTTCTGCCCAGATCTTCATGGGCATCGAGGCAAAAAAAATCCCGCTGAAATTTAACAGAGTTAAACCCCTAAGCATCTTTGAAGATCTTATTTTAAGTGATTATGGACGTGTCTACATGAGATGCTTAATGAGCATTAGACTCAAACTAACTCTACTGCACATTAGTGTGTCTGGCAAACACCATGCTAATGCACAGTAGACTAAGTCTAATGCGCATTAAGTGTCACATAAAAAACGTTCATCTGTGCTAATGCACAGTAGTGCCACTTATGACGCATTAAGTTAGTACCTGTTATTACAGGTACTAATGCACTGTACTTACAGCTCATTAATGAATGCGTAGATGTGCCCTGTAGTCCTTAGCTGTACTGCCACATTTCTCCTCAAAATCTAAGGTTCACACAGCACACAGAGCTGAGGAAGTAAAAGAAGGAGGAAGGAACCCTCCATTGCCCAAATACCATTGGAGTTGTTTTGCCTGTGAAATTGTACTTCTCCGGTGTGGACGGGGCATCATGTGACATGTAGGAAAATATTTGAAATTCCTGCTACCCATGCATCTCTGCCACTACTTGCCATTGCCTCTCAGGAGGTGTGGGGTAGAGAAGTACGTACCACTTGGCTGCTATTCCCAACCCACAAGTCGTAGGAATCCATGCCTCCCTTCGGTGTGAACGCTAGGAGGGAATGGGCTTCCATCACCCTCTCTATTCCCATTTCAGTGAATCTGTGCAAAGGAAGCATCATCTCTTGCAGAGTTCAGCATCTCACGTCTCTAGCTATCAGGTCATTCTGAAAGAACTAGGTCACCGCGGCTGTACTGGTGACTGGGAGAAAGCACTGGATGTCTGCAGGAAGGATTTTTAGCGTGATTTATTTTACTTTAAAAGTGGTGACAACCAGTAAACAGCTAGGATGAAAACTGCATGTCACAAGAACACCAAAGAACAAAAAGATCTTTCTTCCAAGTGTAGTAATTGCCTCTTGTAACTTTTAAGTGGTTTCCTGAATCAACATGGTGAAGATGTTTCAATCAAGTCAGTGTGCAGTGCAAATTTGCAGACAACTTGCGAAGGGGAAAGAAGAAGAGTCCAAGTGAGCCTCCAGGGACCTTTTTTTTCCCCCAAAAGACTAGACTGAACCAAAGTCTCAGCATCTGAGAATCTGGGGAAAAATTTGAAGCCTAATGCAAATTTTGGGACTTCCCCTCTCTGACTGTAATGGGCCTCACATTCCTGATTGTAAACAGCCCCAGTTGCAAGGAAATTTTAATCTTGCTTTCAATTAACAACCCACCATTTCAATTTAGGGGGCACAGATGACTAAACCTCCATCACGTGTACACGCGCCCCTAGAGCTCCTTCCAATCTCCTGACATCCTGGTCGCGCACCCCACCGCCAGCCTCAGTGTTATGAGTAGTATAGGGACCTTTATCGCATTTCAGCTAGGATCAAAACAGAATGGCAGTGCAGAGTTTTTTGGGTTTTTTTAAACAAGATTTGGACTCCTCCTTTTGCGTGGGAAATGTATGAATTGTGAACTTTCCTCTGAATGCATAATAATAATAGTTGATGTCCTTATACTATTTGTATTTCATGTGGAAGTATGGGGGCCATCATAGAGGACATTCCGACTTTCTGCTACTCTGTCCTCTATTGATATGAAACCCCCAATGCCTTTATGTCCTCTATTTTTCTCTCCAAGAGTCTTTTGAAGTTACTGCTTACCTAATTTTTTGTCCAAGCGTGCGCTTGAATCTGCTTATTAAGATCTATTGTGTTGCTCTCCTATTTGCTCTCCCCCCTGACTCCCATTAAGTCAGACTGATGAATTCATACAGGAAATTCTAATGGCCCTGCATAGCTACACTGCTAACATTACCTCACTGGCCAGATCGCTCATAATAGCCAGGCTATAATTACATATCAGTATTTATACACATATTTCCACTCTTCATCCATCACAATTCATATGGCTTCTTATGTATCTGAGATATTCATTCTTTTTAATGTCTTGTGCTCACAACACTTACTGTGACAGAGAAAATAACAATTCTCCCCATTTTAAAGAAGATGGAGGCATAGTGGAGTCATAGGCCAAACAAGGAATCTTTAGCAGAGCAGGGCATGAACTTAATCCCAGGTAGACCAACAAAGGCACTATCCATCCTGTCCAACTCAGCAGGGTTTGAATTACACTCAGACTCATGGGGGGTCTGCAGCGGTGGCAGCTGGAAGAGGCTGCCGCCACCACCTGAGCTGCTTAGAAAGGTGCAGGGTGGGTTGGGGCTCTCATCTCTTATGGGGGGAGCTCTTGTCTCTTATGGAGAGGCTCAACCCCTCGAACCCCCACTCCCACTGAATCCCACCCTCGTATTTCAAACCCTACAACTCAGCATCAATACTAAGACACCGGACTGTACTTCTGACTTGATTCTGGGAAAGGTGAGAAGAGACTAAGGAGATCAATTTAAAGTATATTTTTCTTTAATCCATGACGGTCCAGTAGGCTTGGTCCTAATTTCATTTAGGGATGGGAGGGGAGCACAGGAAAACAAATGGTCTAATCCAAATTCAACAAGGGTGGAAGTCTGTATAATGAACTGAACTGGCCCGAGGATCATTTTGCTCATCCTTACTTTTGTGAAAATATTTGCAGTGCGACTTTTGGGCCAAGTGAGAGCTGCCTCTATTTGTTAAGAACCACAAAGAATGTTTGGAGTAGAATTCTGGAAATGGCTTTGAATAATGTGGATTAGTGGCTGCCTGTGTAACTTAAATTTTGCCATTAATACATGCCACCGGTAATTAAAAATAAAATCCAAATCATGGCTCTTAGGTAATGAGTTTTTCACCAAATGTCCAAATAACATACTAGAAATCTAACAACGCTAAGAAAACCAGTGATGAAGAGGCTGGCCCTTCTCTTGCACTGCACAAGTCATAGTTGGTTAAGACGAGGCAAGTATTCCGCCCGTGGGGTGGTCAGGAATGGAGAATGCAAAGATACCCGTACCACCAAATCCTTGAACCCAACCCTCAGCTTGGCCATGCCTAACTCCACTTTTGCTACGTAAGCCACTGCCTTGACCCTCCCTTCCTCTCCTTAACACAGAAGAAAAAACCCCCATGAATTGTGCTTCTTGAACAGTCCTCTGTGATAGTGTAGGATAAGGTAGGATAGCTCTAAAAAAGTAGGGAAGTGAACTAAATTAAAGGGTCTCCTGATGCATGTTCGTTGCCCATGCCTTTATCTGCAAGCCAGGTAGAGTACAGGCAGCTTCCCCACTTTCCCCTATTTTCTTGCCAGAGCTTTCAGCTCATGGTTGAAGGGACCATGGGGCAGGGATACAACATGATTTGGTCTTTGTGCTGCTTTGGCTCTGTAGCAGAGGCATGCAAATGTGCCAAATGATGTATGGGGATTACTGGAAAGGACACCCTTTGCTTACTTCAGACTGAGCACTGAGCAGTTCATGTTGGACCTTTTGTGGGAAACAAGCATCAAGAGGATGGCAGGGATGGATACGCATTTAGTCCAGTGGGAGTGCATGCAAGTAAGGGATGCTGATTTTTGGGGCAAGACCTTCTGAGGTTAGAATAAGGAACAGACACTTGGCAATTTGTCACTCCTCCCAGTCCTAAGAAGGAAAAGGAGAAAAGGAAAAGAAAAGAAAAATCTGTGGTTACCAGCAAGGAGACTAGAGATGAAAACTAAAAGAGGTGGATTAATGGACACTCTTGCACAGCAGAGTTCATGCAAACCTTTGCGTTTCATAAAGCATCTAAGTAGGCTACACTCATGCATGTGCTCTAGGAAAAGGAAAACACCCACATGTCATGCCACCTTACTGACTAAGCCACATTTCGTGGCTATTTTACACAAAGGAGCCAGAGAACGCTAGCAGTAATTTAATAAATATCTGTAACTTTTCCCCTATTCTTTTTCTAACTTCTCCTTATTAGTTCCCATTATGAGAGTATCTGACCTCCTCATCTTCAATGTTTCTATCCTCATAACCCCTGTGAGGTGGGGAAGTCTAGTTATCTCCACCTTAAACCCAGGAAACTAAGGGGAAGGGAGCTAGCAACTTGTCAAGGTTGTGCCATAACTCTGTCATAGAGCAGAGAATCAAAACTGAGTCTCCATCATCCCAGGCTTCCAGGTGTGTGCTACTAAGTTCTCTACATTTAGTAGCAATTGAAGTTATTAAAAAATCCAGCATTTAAAATTATTCAGTGATCCAGCCACCTTGAACTTCTCTTGAAGTATCTCCAAAGAAACTCACCGAGTTACAGCAAACGTAGTGCTGAGATGTAAGCAGAACACCATGTTCCTGCTCTGCTCATTATTTATTATTCACATTTAGTTCTCTCTTCCAAGTTGCACCCTCAGATACAGGATATTAAATACCCACAGTCTTTCTCAAATCCTTACTGCATTCTAGAAGTGGGTGGTCAAGAGTCATTTGCATCACTGAATACATACATCATTAATATCTTTCATATTCCCCATGGGCACCACAGAGACCCACGCTTATCTGCGAGGTAGCAGAATCGATATGCTCACCCTGAGCCAGAAGGTCTCTGTCTGAAATCTACCTTGTAGCACTTGCATATTTCCCTGATTTCCTACAGACACCAGATCCAGGTAAAACGTTTGGTCTTCTCCAAGAAAAAGGAATGCCTTCAATGCTGAAATGTTCATTTTATTTATGACTTATAACACATTTTTGCAATTCCAGGCCATGCCACAAGACTTTGACTGCAGCCATTTCCATCAACCCATCCAATTCGCCCCTGACCTCAGGACATGCTGGCTCCATCTAGCAAACACCCATTCAATTCATTTTGCAGTTGCTGGGTACCTGTTTGCTCATCCAATGCCCGTGGAACATCTATGCCTCCCTAAACCGAATACTGTACTTTGTGGAAGCTGAAGGCCAGTAAAATCAACATGTTATTTGTGTTGCCTTCACTGCAAACTGGCACCGATTAGCAATGATAAAACTGACCCATCGCACCTTTCAGTTTTCCTTTTATAGACTTGTCCTCTGGCTGGACTTGTTTAGAATTATCCCAGGCTAGTTACAAACCAGGTTTTACTTATACCATGAGAAATGCTCAATAGATGGGTAGAGTTCAGTTTTTAAAAGCACCCAAGTGATCCAGGAGTGCCTGTGCAATGGGAGTTGTATGTCGGTATAATTGACTTTCCCCTCCCCTGCCCTGACTACATTGCTAAGCCACCCCCCTGGAAAGCTGTGCGAACAGTAGCAGCTGCTGTCTTCAGCCTGTCCTTATTGCGACCATAGGGAGCATGCACCATTATACAGAGGCCCAGAAACTCCCCAAAGTTAAACCAATGAAACAATAGATAAATATCTTTGAGCCATTGGCCCAAGCTTACATCAATAGGAAGCCTAGGAGAGATGGACAAGTGGGATTTGTGCACTTATGCACACCAGGAACGCATGTCAGCCATACAGTCCCATGCTCCTCTTCTTACATTTTACACTGATGTAACTCCATCAAATTTTTCCTGGCGTGTTACGTTCAATGTAGTTTTAGGACTTGCACTGTTGTGGTTTTTAGGTCTGTTGTTGTTTAATCAGAGGTGCTGGGTTTTCCTAAATCCTTCTCTGATGGACCTAGGATCACCCTTCCATGGGACTAGATACCTTCATCACTTGTAGATACCTTCATCACTTAAAAAATCTGACCCTCCAAGATGCTGTACTACATTAGTACATAGGACAGCGTATAGTACAAGGAGCTGTATTAATTTTACCCAAAGTGCCACCTTTTTTGCAAAAGGTGAATCTCCACCTTTTTACAAACGACATATGCGAGCAGCAGTGCTGCAGCTTGTGTAGCCATACCTAACCTAGATAGCTCTCATACTGCTCAGAGTAGTATAGAGAGCTTCCAAACGTTCCCTAGAAAATGAATAAATACCTGAACATTAAATAGCTGTCCCGTCCCCCACCCCAAACCTCAATGCCTTTTTGAGCCCTGCATTTCTGCTTGTTAGCAAAAGAGGCAACACCTGGTCATTCCAGAAGCCCCCGATCAACGCTGACCCTATCAACCCATTCAGTGATTTCCCCTGTACAATATGCACGTGTGACTTTGCAACTCATTCATGGGGATTTTTTATTCCTCTCAAGCTTGGTGCATGACGCTTCAGGCCATCATTGTTCCAGGGAACAAAAAGGAGGATTTTTTAAGCCGCTGAGCGATTTACTACCAGCGAGTTGTGGTGTCATCTTAATTTTGGGAAAAACAAAAAAAAAAAAACAAGGAAGGGGAAAAAAAGAAAGAGCGATAGAGGGAGAGAAAGGAGGTGGAGAAAGGATAGGGAGAAAGGAAGAAGAAAAAGAAAGCAATGAATCTTGCATATCGTATGTAAGCTCCAGGGGCACTGACATTCAGTGCCAGGGCCTTATTTGCATGGCTATTTCAAAAGAAAAAATAAACAGAGCCGGCCACAGCTGCCGATTAGTATGCTAAAGCTGTCCGGTTTCTGGCACTGCCTTCGGCACAGCCGCCGCGCGGAGCTGCTAAGGCCGCTGATGACTAACAGCTGAATCCTCAAACAGCTGAGTTTATCAAGGAGAGGTGTCATTCATTTAAAGCTCGTTTGCTCTCAAGCGATACAGGTTGATTATAGGGGAGGAGGAAATATGAATATTTTGTTTTCTCACGAAAGGAGCTAATAAAAAGAGTTTGAGCAAATGAGACATTAAACCCAAAACACACAATGCTTTCTTAGCAGAGTATAATTCAGCAGTGCAGACTCCATTTTTTTGTGTTTTTTTTTTCCAAGGTTTCTACAGCATTATGTCAGAACATGATTTAAATGTAATAACAATTGTTTGGCTTGTGATCCAGAAGGAACATGTGGTACCTTTTTACTGTTTTACTGTTTTTATAAGCTAAACTACATCAGTTTTGTGTTAGCTTAGAGTATCTGTGATTCCAAGGGAGAACTTGGAGTCAAGATTTAGAAGTTGTGTTTTATTTTATGTTTTGGACATATTTTTCCTTTTGATTTTTTTTTTTTAATGGCTTCAATTGTAATGCAAGACCAAATAAGACCATCCCGGTTTTGTCCCTAGCACTCTCTCTCTCTACTAACTAGAAATGGGTATTAAATTATTTAATTCAACTGGCTTTTTGCCATTCACTCTAAAACCTCAGAGCCACCCAGGGACACATCACATGCAAGATAGCAAACATCCTTTTTAACTGTTGCTTCACTATTGCAAAAGGCAGCCTGTCATAGATGCCCTCCACTTCCACACTTCTGTTGAGTTGCAGATGAACGATGGGAGAAGTGAATTTCAAAGTCACGCACACACATGTCCATGAAAATCAAATACTGATTTTGCACGTGCAGCCATTTATACCAATACTGCACCGGTAGTCATCCCATTAAGGAAGAGAAACAATGAGATGCAAGTCATCTGACTTATCAAAGCCAACTGATATAGCCTGAATGTTTTACATTAAGGATCAAATACTTGTAGAGAAGGGTGTATATTTATTTTATATTTTATATGAGTATTGTACATATATATGTTTGCCTAATTAATCAATTCAGGCAAAAGCAGTCTGCTTACAAAGCTTTCACAAACAGAGAAAGCAACTACCCATGTTGGATAAGAATTTTGCCCGATCCTTTCCCTTGGCTCTATTTTTACAAAATAGGAATGCACTAAAGATGGACTCTCAAATCCAAGCACCTTCCAATTTCAGGACAAAGGCGAGTCACGTTTGCATTCAAATCACTCGATGGTTTAGCTAGGGCCCCTGAAAAGTATCTAACCACCAAAAGATTCACCCATCCTAACAAATACTCTTGTACACAGATAAAGCATTATGACATAATTTGCAAGATGTATCAAATTAAGTTTGAGTAGTCCCAATTTAGACTAGTTAACCATAACTAAATATATATATACACATATTTTGCTCCAGCTGTATTTCAGTGCTAAAGATGGACGCTGCTAGTTAATAAGCCGTTATACGGAAAGTATCAAGACCATGAGCACTCAGCAACAGGTTATCTGCAACCTAGATCAGAAGGATGCATTTTAACCTTTTATACTTTTAGGAAAATGCCACAATATCTTTAATGACTACTTCCAGGGTTAGCCCTAAACCTGACCAGCTAATGTCTCCATCAAAGAAAAGTGCCGTTAAACACAGACCATTCCCTAAAAATGGATTTCCTTGATTGCATGTAGCATCAGTGAATGATTTGCAAAGCAATTGGATTTTCATTTGCTTGTTACTATCGGGTAGCTCTTTTGGCATTGTCTGAAGTCATTCCTTTTGATTGCATGATGTATTTTCAGGCATACACTTTCAGGGCTTCTCTATATGGGGCAATTTCTCAGAATAGCTATAGCAGCATAATGATACTGTACCTTTATGATGAAATTATAAAAACATTTTTGTAGCAAAAATCAGGTTGGTCTAATAAAAGATATCACCTCTACCACGAGCTCTGGTTCCTTTTGCCTCTAGACCAATGTGGCTACAACCTGCATACTTGACCGTTGTGATGAGGCACTCTTAACTCCACAATGAGAGTTCACACAGACAATATAACTATAGTGCTACTATCAGTAGTATCCTGATACCTGCAGACACAACTTTAGCCATGCTCTTCTTTTTTCCTTATCCCTGATCCAAAGCACAGTCCGGTGGGTGGCAAATTGGCTAGAGGGTCGCACCTAGAGAGTGGTGGTGGATGGGTTGCTATCGACCTGGAAGCGTGTGGGAAGTGGGATCCCACATGGCTCGGTCCTTGGACCGATACTCTTCAATGTCTTTATCAGTGACTTGGATGAGGGAGTGAAGTGTACTCTGTCCAAGTCTGCGGATGACACAAAACTGTGGGGAGAAGTAGACACACCGGAGGGCAGGGAACAACTACAAGCAGACCTGGACAGGTTGGACAAGTGGGCGGAAAACAACAGAATGCAGTTCAACAAGGAGAAATGCAAAGTGCTGCACCTAGGGAGGAAAAATGTCCAGCACACCTACTGCCTAGAAAATGACCTGCTCAGCAACTCAGAAGTGGAAAGGGATCTCGGAGTCCTAGTGGACTCCAAGATGAACATGAGTCATCAGTGTGACGAAGTCATCAGCAAAGTTAACTGCACTTTATCGTGCATCAGCAGATGCATGACAAATAGATCCAAGGAGGTGATACTTCCCCTCTATCGGGCTCTGGTCAGACCACAGCTGGAGTATTGCATGCAGTTTTGGGCGCCACACTCCAAGAGGGATGTGGATCACCTGGAGAGGGTCCAGAGAAGGGCCACTCATATGGTTAAGGGCCTACAGACCAAGCCCTACGAGGAGAGACTAGAGAAACTGGACCTTTTCAGCCTCCGCAAGAGAAGGTTGAGAGGCGACCTTGTGGCTGCCTATAAGTTCATCACGGGGGCACAGAAGGAAATTGGTGAGTATTTATTCACCAAGGCGCCCCCGGGGGTTACAAGAAATAATGGCCACAAGCTAGCAGAGAGCAGATTTAGACTAGACATTAGGAAGAACTTCTTCACAGTTAGAGTGGCCAAGGTCTGGAACGGGCTCCCAAGGGAGGTGGTGCTCTCCCCTACCCTGGGGGTCTTCAAGAGGAGGTTCTATGCAGGGGGTCGGAATCAATGATCTATTGAAGTCCCTTCCGAGCCTAGCATCTATGAATCTATGAATCTATGAATCAGAACCGCTACCCGAGGTAGACTATGAATCTATGAAAGCCTACAAACCTCAGTGGAAAGACCTATCACTTCACAAATGTGTGTTGCATAATTTGCTCTTAGCCCTTATTGTATCGATAGGTTGTCTGTACCCATATCCACGAACCCCTGCAATGTAGCTTATAAGATAGCCACAGCGTTGATTGAAGAACAGAGCTTTCCCCTGTATATTGGACTGTAAATTAGTAGTGCATGCTGTGAAACCAGTCTTCAAGCCACACCATGAGATTTCACGTCTTGAAGATCTAGAACATGGTCTCGTGAGATGAGCCAGCCTCCAAAAAAGTTCACCTGAAGCCCCTCCTTTTTGGTCTATGTATCAAGCTGGAAATCTCACCAGAGCAGGATTTCTTGTGAGATTTCCAGGTCTTGCCAGCATTTGGTCATGCTGGAAATAATACGAAAGTCACTTTATTTAGAGCATCCTATGCTACATTTATTCTCCCTGCCAAAACTGGGTAATTCAGAGATGTGCCACAAATAAACAAAGCGGCTCAAGCTTTTCCCAATGTCTAGAAAACTTTCTGCCCATCCCGTCATCACTTGAGCCGTGACAACCTGATTGATAATTGGCCATTTGTCAGTAGCTCAGACGCACTGGGTATCCTGAGAGGACAGGATTTTTTTCTGCATTGAAAGGAATCGCATCGATTCGCTGCTCTAAGAGGATTCCATGCTACTAAACTTTTTTTTTAGAAATGAAAGAATGAAACCCCAAAGCAAAACAGAAATTAGCTCAGTCTGTTATTAGTGGTTAAAAGGGGAGAAGCTGTAATATTCTGGTCTGATGTGGTTCCACTTGTTTCTAAAGAGGGTTAATTTTGTTTTTCTTTTTTTTTAATAGTAAAATGCAGGGAGCAGCTTTACTTTCGTTCCTACTAGGTGGGTCATAAAGAGCTTTAGTGCCCTCTACAGACACGCAGACTTCATTTATATCCAGAAATAGTGAACTTTGTGTTCCCGTTCTTTCTGTTTCTCAAGTGAGCTGCAATGCATAGTCCTTTAAACGAGCTTTCAACACTGCATTAATCACTGGCCTTAATGGGCAAATTCTGCTTTTTTTCTTGTTAATATATTTGCATGTTCTTTATGTAACAGAATGCTAAAAAGTACAGTCTGTGCAGCTAGAGATGTACAGGGTTATTTCATTTCCAACCAAGCTCTGGAACGTGTGATTTATATAGTGAAAAGGAGAAACAGAAGGAACAGTTTTACTCCAATGGCACTGACACCCTGTCTCCTCTCCACGCAGCCAGCCAACTACAACGGGTTAGATCCCCCATGGCCAAGTAAGAGGGCCTGAACTCAATTAATTAATTTGAAGCCTGGTAGATTATTATGAGAGATTTACACAAAACATAACAAGCAAGTGTGCTGCAGGAGGGAAAGCAATATATGTATGAATTCTCCACTCAGCCCATATAACAGCTTTTATGCGGCAGGATCTTAAAGCACTTTCCAAACTGCAGGGTTGATCCAGCTCTCCAATCAAAATAAATCCGTTGCAATTAAAAGCTAAATCCACAAAAGTCGAATCGACCAGTGAAATGCATCCATCTATGCTGAGCAATGGACCATCTATCTGCCCTTGGGTCAGAGTTTTGGGTATTTGACCATGCTCTATGGCCAATGTATATAGTTTCCTACCCAAAAGCAGCATCCAAATATGTCCTTAAAATGTGCCTCATCTTTTTTACATTTCAGTGATAGCTTTCACAGTGGGGCACAAACTGTCATGGCCCATACATCCGAAGAAGTTGGAGCTGCCATCATACCTCTGGCTTGCAGTGTAGACATGAAGCTTAAATGTCTTCAGTCATGGAAATGAGGAGGTCTATTGAAATAACTTTGCGTGCTCAATAGAGAGGAATATTTACTGTGGTGGCTGCATTGTAGCTGGCATACTATTTGTCACAAAACACAGCAGTTTGCATAGGACGTTCAAAAATCAGCAGCTCCTTCCCATCCTGGAGAAGTATTTGTTACCTAAAAGAGGACTGCAGATACCTTTTGCTAATCAAAGAACCGCTATCTTTTTATAATGCCATTTTTTTAAGCAGAAGCTTCTGCAAATGATGCTAAGGAAGAGATATCAAATAAGCGCGATTCTTTTGCTACACTACAAACTTTAATTCCCGGGACAGTGCAAAACAACCCACATCAGAAGACTGTGTCAACGAGCTACCTTCCAGGAGAGTCAGGAAATCAAATTATAGCAGATGCTGCTCAGCTGATGGTTTGTTGTCTGCTTTTTACGTATATGGGAATTATTAACTCACATTACCAAGCTGATCCAAAACCTTAATGAATCCAATAAGTGTTTTGTTTTGACTTCTTGCTCTTTACTTGTTACATGCTATAGTGAAATCACCAATTGCCCAGCTTTTTCTGCAAAAAAGGGTATTTTTAAAAAATAATTTCAGCTAAAAAATGTTGCACACCCTATGGGAATGTGCTTTTTTAAAACATAATATATTTTGATTAGGAAATGAAACTTTGAACCCCCCCCAAAATTTCTTTTGAACTGCCAACATGATTCTTCTTGTTGTTTCATGTTAAATTAAAATAGCATGTTTTTCAGTTTCTGGAAGATGCAAATAGTTTTATCTTCCGTTTTCAATGTTGAGGTTTTCTTGTATTACTTCCTCTCTTTCTGTTACTGACCCAATCCTCCTTGTCTACCCATAGTTAAGAATAGAAAAGATTTTTAAAGTGTGCACAATTAGGACAATCTGAATTTTCCTATTTTTTCTTCTTCTTGTTAAGTGGAAAAAAAAAACAACAGGTTTTTTTCAGTGATCAAACAGTAAAGAGTTGTGAAAAGTGTGTTCCTCTTTACCATACGGTGGAGAGGAAAAGAGAATGAATAGGTATTTCTAAAAAGACGGGGGGGAAAAATCCAAAAACTGAATGTGGAAAGCTGTTTCCTTGGGCTTCTCTAGTTTCACAGGAAATACAACAAAAATGCTATTTATGTCAAAATGAAATTTGAAAAGTTTGCCTCATTTCCAAATGCAACTTGGAAACAACATTTTTTTTTTGTAATGCTGAGGGGTGACATTGTGTTACATTGACCACAAAACATTTATCATGGCCATTTTTCATTACATTATCATTTACATTTAACATGGCCACTGTCTCTTCTAAGGAGAGAACTTTTGATGGATCGAGATGTTGCTGAAAACCAATAACTAAACTTCCTTCAGGTTATTCACAAGTCCAATTAGCCTTAGAGCAAGGAATTAGACCTGGGAATGAAATCCAGGCCCTTGTAAAATATAACAGAGCGCTGTGACCAAGCACCTGCAGCTGGTTCAATTCCTCCCCCAGCATAAATATAACTCCTAATGCTCTAAATCAGTTGTTTTAACCTTTTTTTTTCATTTGTGGACCCCTAAAAAATGTCAAGTGGAGGAACAATTCCTTTGAATTGTAAGTGTGGGTATTCACATACTTTTGATTGATCACAACATCTTTCATGAGCCCCTTAAGCAGATATCTGGAGGGTCCATGGGCCACAGGTTGAAAACCATGGCTCTGAATTCATACAGAGTTAATGCAACTGCCTGGTGTGATGCAGAGCGGGAGTAAGTGCTTTGTGGATGAGCACTTCTGTTACCAAGCAGTTAGGGTACTAGTGCTTTCAGCTGTCCTTGCACTGGCAGCAGAACTGTGTTTAAGTTTGGGCAAAACATAGTGAGCAAAAAATCAAAAATAATTTAAAAAAAAATCACCCACTTAAAATGCCCCGGGCTCAGAAAAATTAGCCACACAAAAGTTCAAGGTACTTCCAGGTGCAAATTAGCACGTGCTCAGTGACGTTCCACACCATGAGAGAGCATCATCCACTACCACACGCACATGGTTTATGACCAAAGATACAAGGGCAACATAACTGATCACAACAGAATAGGATTAGAGAGGGAACCTGGACTCTGCTTAGTGAAAGACAAGCAAAAATCCACAGAAGACAAGTTGAATCCAGTTAGGAAAGACTTTTGTGCCACTCTGTCAATTATAGACTAGTATAATCAAGAAACCTATGACAGATAACGACGAACAGTTACAGTAGACATATAGTCTGTTGATCATTAGATTGAAAAGTGTTTCCCCAAATGGAGAAATTAGGGTTTTTGCTTGTATTCTACATATAAATATCCTTGAATGAAAGCAAATAATAAGGTGGATCCAGGCTGTTTTCAGGAAAGGGAACAACACTGGATGATAATCATGAAAGAAGCATGAAATGCTGACCTGATTCAAAGCTGACTTATTTTAATTCCGTCTTCCTTTCCCACCTCAATCCTCAGTTTGCTTTTCCTATATATATATATATATATATATAGGAATCCTCAGTTTGCTTTTCCTATATATATATATATATATATACACACACACACACACACACACACACAAATATATGTGTATATGCTTTTCATATATATATCTTTTCTATAAAGAGGAAAAGAGAGATATGTATATATGTATATGCATATATATATGTGTGTATATATTCCTACATATATAGATAGATGTATCTATCTATCTATGTATATATACACACACATCTATCTATCTATCGATAGATAGATAGATAGATAGATAGGAAGTTTGTAGGAAAAGCATACACAATCACTTTTAGCTCATTCATAAGTATTTCTGCTTGCCTGCTATCTTACAGGTATGGCACCTCTACAATGGCCCCTTCTTTGACAATCTTGCAAATGCTACAGGATCCCTTAGTCCAGTGCTTATGTATAGTTACCATTTGGAGTGGTAGCATGCAACTTCATAGAAAAATTGTGGACAGGAAATGAGGATACTAAACAAGTATAAGAGTTATCTTTTTAAAAATTATTAAGGTTGAAAAGTGGCCTCGGGTTTTCCCCCCACCTCATCTTGTGGAATTGGCCAAGATTGAAGCAAGAATTGTATAGAAATTAAAATTACAAAGCCAAAATTAAGGAAGATGTATATAATTACTAAGATTGCACTGAAGTCCTAGTATGATTAGCTCCCTGTTTTGGGTTTTTTTTTTTAACACTATGACCAGTGTGAAAAACCAATCCAGTTATCAGCCATCCTTATCAGTCCTTGTATCTAACTTCTCATCCTTATTCTGCATATTCTCCTTCCCGTGCATCCCTGTAAGATGTCAGTACGTTCTTTGCTATGGAAAGAATGGATATAGGAAAGAAAATGAGGAAACTTCATCAAATGAAATAGAACAGAGCCCTAATCTTATCCTTAGATGAAGTGGGGAGTATTTCTGTTTTAATAATCAATTAGCTTATCACGTCACAGATAGCATATTGACGCCATGACTCATGTACTTTCTGCTATTGGCACCAGCTAGGTTTCCTGTCTGTGTCTCCCTAATTATTTTTGTTGTCTTTGAAACTCTTTAACCAAACTTGACACTTCAAGGCCAATAATTAATCTTTCAAACAGAGTAGCCAAACCCCCTAACTTACATGCCTCTTCTATATCTGCAGATACCTTCACAGGGCAGATGAAGGGTCCCCCAAATCAGCAAAAGTTCCTAAAGCAAAGAAGAATAATATTTTCCTGAAAGGAAAAGAAAAGAAAAAAGCCACTCCAACTTCCAACCCTCACCCCAACCCCCGCAAAAGAAGAAAAAAGAAAAAGCACATGTGCAATTTTCCCCCCGCTCACTCCGTTTCCTTTATGCGCGCTGGTTCAGAGCTGCTGGTGGAAGATGGATACATATATTAATTCTCCATGCAGAAAAATAAACAGTGGGCTGAGTCCTCTGGGACTCAGACGTCTGGTCTCAGCTGTCCCGGTGGAATCTTCCTCCATTGCCTAATGGTCTTTGACCACAGCAGATCCATTTAAGGGATGCCGTATCATTTTCTAAAGCCTCATTTAGACTCATACATAAAATAACCTCATCCTGTCACACTGAAATGATTTCAAACCCAACCCCCCTTTTGCTTTATTTCTTGTAAGTAATTTAAAACACGGGGATGGATTTTAAATAAAAGGAAAAAGAAAGAGGTAGAGGAAGGAAGGGGGGGAAAAGGAAATGAGACAGGAGCTAACTTTCAAAAATGGCATTAAATGATGAGTTTTCAAAGTCCATTTTCAAGAAAGTTATGTAACATTTATGGACAAAATTACCCAAGTCAAAGGGGAAAAAAATAACATCTTATTATCTGGTCTAGTAGTTTTCCAAACAATGTAGTCACAATTTCCTCCTAATAGGTTTGTTTGCCACTATGTGCATTTTATTTATTAACATATTTCTTGTATTGCTACTGGACCTTGAAACCCCAACAGAAATTGGGGGAAAACTGTAAAAAAAAAAAAAAATGCAATAAGGCACAGCCCATGTCTTTGAAGAAGATCCTGGTTGGAAATCCTAAAAATAGGAATTAAGAATTTTATCCAAAATTCCAAAAGTTCATTTATCCCTTCAAGTTGGACAAAAGAAAAGAACATCAAATGATCAGAATTTCTGTGATTTAAATATTTCAGTTTGACATTATGGAAATGCTTCCCTGTGGGAAGGTTGATGCTTTTTGTTTCAAGAAGCAAAACCATTTCCTTTCACCTTTCCTGTTTCGGTTTGCTAAGTGAGAATAGACGAGAGTCGTTAAGAATATGATTGGGGTGAAATATTTCCATAACGACCGTGGCCATTTGGAGAAAATGGATCTGCTTCTGAGAAACATTTTTATTTATTTGAATTTATTTTTATTTATCATCGGACTGGGTGACCTGTTGAGATGTCTTCTGATCCCAGCATCTATGAATCAGCATTTCCTTATGGAAAACTGATTCTAGTTCATCCAATGACATTTGCAATCTATGTAAATACACCAGACAAAGATGGGAGTGGAAAGAGGCATGGGTGGGATGCTTAACCATCCTCAGCCACACAGCAGGTCACCGATAGGCATCAAAACAGAGCCCTGTCTCCATGTGTGGGAAAGAGATCCGAAGAAGGGCACCTTGTGCCCAGAAGCTTATCTGCCAGCCCTCCCAACTATATAGTTGATCCAGTAAATGCATTATCAAAAAGATCTTGCTTCTAGAGGTACAGAAAGATATTCCACTGGTGGTAATTGGAGTCGTTATGAAGTCAACATAGTGATGCAAACAACCAGACCCTGGAGTTTTTAGAAGCACCCAAATTATTAGATGCTTCTCCGAGCTTTAGTGAAACTTCTTGAGTCAAGTTCTTGTTTTGTCCAAAATTAATTCCTTTATATTAAAAAAATAAAATGAAATGTTACATAGTACCTAGTGTTATTGCAGATAAAGGTACAATGCACATATTACAGTTGGGAATATGCATGTCCCTAAAATGTATTACTAGTCTAGACTAAACTGCTGCTTCCTAATCATCGGGAAGCACAAAACACTGGTCTGAGCTGGATCCTGTGTTAGGGTACCACTGCCCTCTGCTGTACTCTACTGTATGAAATCTTCATTTTACAGCCTTGTGTCAGGAACCTAAAATAGTTGTAGATATTCGATGTTCTCCGTTAGCATGAGCGGCCCGTGCTTATCTTCCGAAGCAGTGGGATTTGATTTCTCCCCCTGTTGCTCTCCTTAAATTCAGAGTCAGGCTTTGAAGGGTAGGGACAAACCTAAGGAACTAGGGAGTTGCTATATTACAATGTACCCGTTAGACAAGGTTCTTTGGGTGAATCTGATATCTTTTATTAGACCAACTTAAATAGTTGGAAAAAAAATTTAAGCAAGCTTTCGGGTTTTTAAAAACCCTTAAGTTGGTCAAATAAAAGATATCAGATTCACCCAAAGAGCCTGGTCTGCCTATGTCCTTAAACCAACACGGCTACACCCTACACCAGTGTACCAGTTAGTGATTCGTTGCTAAAGTTCACCGTTGAAGGAGTTCTGCATCCCAAGTTTTTAAATCATCTTGTTAAGATTATATGAGTCTGAGGGTGCCTAGAAATCCCCCTGTTCTTCCCTGCTGGAGTTGAATTTTTTCAGTCTTTCTCAAAGGGCATACAATAAATAAATGAGTTTGTAACTTGGAAGAAAGGTGATGGAAAAACTGACCCTTCCTTACAACCAGCTTACATTACCAACTACAGTGCTGAGGTATGTTTCCAATTTCTTTTCTCTCCACAGCTTTTGAAGCAAGATACCCATGACAGCCAACTCCATTTGCCATGAACTTTGATTACATATCGGCCTAGGGTCATTCATCATCCTAATGTCTCTTTAAAGAATCCACAATAATGAAGTCTTAAGTGCATGACAAATGTCTCTATGATCTCAGAAAGATGCAGTTTTATGAAATTCACCTGTGACCAGAAGTTCCCGAAGAAGGCCAAAGCCAATATTTAAGACCTCATTATGCCTTTGGAGTGGTTTTCTCCCTTGTGAGAAATGTCTCTATGGGCTTGAATTTCACTCTTTGTTCTTCACCATCAAATGAGGCTAATATTAATTATTCCTTCACCCCAAACTCAAACTTCCAATGGTGCGAAAGTCTGCCAGCATTACAACATCTATAACTGTTCTCTATAGTACTACAAAACATTTGGTTGTAGAAGAGATGATTATTCTTTATCTACCTCCTCTTAATATAATTTAGAGGGCAGTTAAATATCCTGCCAGCTATTAACATCAGAAAATTTAAACTAGAAGGAACGGTTTCCTCTTGGATGCACCAGGTTTATTTTACTCTGTTCTTAGGGTCTGTGCAATTAGTGCTGCTTTTTTTTGCTCAGGATGTGGAGAATTGCAAATTTTAATTTTTTTTTTCCTGACACACTGTAATTATTGCAGACATCAACTGTTTTTTGCACACTCCTCCAAAAATATGGTCAATCGTGTTTGCACAGGAAATTCTGGAGTAGAGGGAACGCCCTAGGTCACATCCGTTCCATGCTTGTAACTCAATCTTTTTGAAGATCAGAAAATAGCTGGTTTGTTTGCCTAGTTTGTAAATTGTGTGAAACATCTGAGTTGGGTTCAGACAATGCTTTTTGCCCATGCTGCCTATGCAGTTTTCCATTATATTTTTCAATGTACTGCCATTTACTTTTCAAAATTTTCCTACCAGCCTTATCGAACTAAGAAGCTGCATTCTTGGGTCTTTTTCCTTGGATGCCCTTCTCTCTCCTTTTATTCCAGCATTATAGTGTCATTTTGATAGGATGTATCCTCCTCCCTTATGTTTTCTGTGGTGTCTGTCTTATGCAAATTTGCTTGATAGACACAAGGGAGAGCGAGAAGAGGAGATGCACTTTGGCCTGTTTGACATTAAGGATGAATGAATGCAGAGCTTGTCCGTATGAGATGCAAATAAAAGGAAATTGCTGGTGTTGTCTAGAGGATAGGGAGTTGGATGGGGTAGCTGGGATATTTGGATTCTCTTCCTTGCTCTACTACTGACCTGCTAAGTTGTGTTGGGAAAGTCACTTTACCTCCCTGCACCTCTAGTTCCCCTCCCACTATTGCTTGTCACGTCTGAATATAAGTACTTTGAGGGGGCACTGGGACCTTTCAGTACCACCATAATGCAATTAATTGTAATCACTATCATTTAATTTATGCCATGGTCAACGAGCCACAGTGATTGACTGGATGCGAATACCTTCCAATTGAACCTTAATTGTCAATACTCTATCTGTTAACAGGGTTGTGGTGTGGCCTTGCAAGGATCTGGATAATATAAATATCCACTATACCTATGCAGCAGTAGGACCTCTGTATCTAGAGGACTGCATGTGAGACTGGCCACTATCCATGGATCATCAGTAGGAACAAAATTTGTGTCTTTCAGCAGCTAACCGCAGTCCTCTGCCGTGTGAACTTAAGGAGTACTACACCTTGCTGGTAGCAGTAGTAGGTTTTTATCTTGTCCAAAGACCAGCCACTAGAGGAGCATGTGCAGCATAGAGCTAATGAGTCATACATGACTAGAGCTGATTAAAAAAAGGTGATATATTTGGATAGAAAAAAATGTGCTATTTCTGTTGGAAAATTTCAGTAGTCTTTTTTTTTCCCCCCAAGCAGCTCTACATATGGTCCCATAGGGAAACCCCAATAACTTTGAGCAACGGTACAGCAATACTTCCATGAATTCAGAGAGCAATGCATGTTTAGGAGCCAGTGTCATGAGCTGAGCACCATTTACTGTCTTTGGCCTTCCTAGGATGTTGGAAAGCTCACTTGATCTCACGGTAAAAGTTCATTCCATTGATGAGCTCATAAAATCTCAATGCAGAATTTTAAACCATCATTTGAAACCAAGTGCTCTGCCTCTGTAATAACAAGAACCTTAAATTTTCAGAAGAATTCTCAGCGCCTTTTTTTCACTATTTACCTAAGGCCTCGTTCAAAAATTGCTGTTGTGAAAGTTTCAAGACAAATTGAAACTATATACCGAGAGAAAACGTATAGACATGCCTCTTTATCTATCAAGATATATTCTTCATCTAACAGAGGACAAATCACAGCAGGGAACATTTCTACAGCTGTGATCCCCAAGGATTGTGAGATCGCTTGACTGGCTCAGAGTGTCTCTCAGTTGCAGCTGCTGATATCATTATTGGCAAGGGAGGGAGGTGGAAGGAGGAAGCCTTTTTCTCTCAAGTTTCCCCCTGTCCCTTCCTCCACTGATAGACAAAATGATTGCCTTTTAATTAGCAGGCCAGATTCCCAGCAGCACTGAGGCCTACATTTGTTCACAGCTTTAGCTCGTATTTTATTAGGCCTGAAAGATAACTGTAAAAGGAATGGTTTATATTTTTAGTCATGTGAGTAGCTGATAGATAGGACCCCAACAGAAAGTGCTCAAGAGTACGTAACCTAGTTCCTATGCTGTAGATCCATAGGTTTTGCAGGATCAGTAAAGCTGATTTTTGGGTGGAGGATAAACAGCTTCCCTTGGGCGTGTTTTTTTTAACGTAGGTTCTTAGCCATAACCACTGTGGAAAGGCCTGGTTTTCCATTCTCCCACACCAATGCAAAGAGTGTGCTGAATGCATAAGTAGTGCTAATATTTGCATTTGATCAACTTTCCATGTACTGTGAACTTTGTACTGGCGCTAGTGAGGGCACAGCATGTAACCTGGTTCCAGGGCCGCAGCACTAAGAACTGTATACACTTTCTTCAGCTACACTAAGGGGCAAGAGGGAAAGATGGATGTGACGGTAAGGTTCTTCTTCCCTTTCCTGCAGCCAAATGCACTAGACCCAGATGAAGCACAAACTGTCCATACATAATGAATTAAATAATAACAACAGCTGGATTGAGTACTCCAGCCTTTCACTGGTCAGGGAGGGACATGACACAACGTGGTTCTGTTTTCTAATATCAGCGTGTTTGCTTCATTTTCCCCTGCCTTGGTCCTTTCCTTTTTTGTGTCCTTGTGACAAGGTATTTAGCAGAATTTGCAGATATTCATTGGAATCTGACAGGCACCTTGAGTGCTTCTGCTATGGCCTTGAAATTGTGACCTCTGGGCTATCAACCGTGTGTCTTAGCGCCCTCGGCACCCCAGCCTCCCTCCTGCTTTGGTTATGTGTCATTATGCACTGGGAAGATGTAAGGTGGAGCAAGATGGTTTTGCCAGGTAGCAACGTGGCCTTTCTGGAAGTAGACTGTCAGGAGCCAAGGAGGGCAGTTCCCCTGTGGAAGAATGACCGGGCAAACAAAATGGAAACCCCAATGGCTGGAAATTAATTTGCTTTGGTGCCCGGAAGTAGGAATCAAAGTAACCTAATAGAGGCAAACTGGCTTGTAAAAAAGAGACATGCCTTAGAGGCATGGCTGCATAGGTCTGACTCTTGCTGGCTCTCTCCTGCTTAGATTTGGCTTAGCCATTCTGATCAAGGACTTCATTTGCCGTATTTCAGTTGACCGCTAAATGTCATTGTGCTTGAGAGAGACTTCCTGCTTGATTTCATCCTTCCCTGAAAGAGGGGAAGTGCCCCATCAGGAGCTGAGCTAACTGGCCATCACTAATGGAGCAGTGGAGAAGCCAAAAGGGAGCTAGGAGTCCTAGTACATGGCCATTACAGCCTGTTTGGGTGAGAGCAGGAATAGCATTTAGGGAAATGAAGTGGGGTCCTTGTGCTTCTCTAATACATCACTGGATCTGCTGCCTTGGCTCAGTGGATTAAGGCTAGGATCCATAGTCACTCCCCTTTTAATGCCTCACCTAATGAATAGCATCCCTGTCTGTACAGCACACATCTTATTCCCCCTTCAAGCCAGTACTGTGTATTCATGCGAGGCCTGGACCTGAGCCCGTGGCTTGTTATGAGGCCAGAAGCAAGACTGCTACCAACTGAGCACTTACAACTTTAGAGTAATAAGGACTGAACTCCAGAAACAAATGAGTACAGTCCTTTCCTCTGCAAACTTTACCAAAGTATCAGATACAGTGTACCAGGAGCTCTTCCAAATTGTTATTTGTACTTCTCATTGGTCCAGACAAAAGAACACTAGCTCCTGAGATGCCAGCTGCATTGAACATATATCTCTTTTATAGCTGCCCGTCATTGCAATTGAAGAACATAGACTTGCACTTTGCAAATGTGGACTATGGACACATTTTGGATTTTTTTCCTCTTTATACTTGTTTACCACGGCATCTAAAAGAATTGGTTTCCATTTGCACATATTTATAAAATATACAAGTAAAGGATGCAGACAGATAAAGATTAGACTGGATTAATTTGTCTTCAAAATAGTGTGAAACACAAGGAATTCATAGGGCAATGTGTTTTCTTAACTATGTAGTTGGTCCAGTAAAAGAGATCACCCTAAGAAATCCTTGCCTCTTACATAATGGCCCATCACAGTAATAACTTCACTCTAACTCTCTCTAAAGTAACAAAACAACTTATAATGTCCTTCAAATAAAAAGGGAATGGACTAATAGATCTAGTTTCAGCAAGTAAATGGCCATTGGATTGCCAAATACTAAAGTGCATTTCATTTCCTCAAGGTTGGAGCGAGTCAGAAATGTTTCAACTTAACATTTTCCCATCATCAAATGTTGATTTGTCCAAGTCAGAGCTTTATGGTGGTTCCATACTGAAAAGAAAACAAATATCCAAGCCTCAAGACTCCTTGCAAAATGTGATTCATATTTCATGCCCAACTCTACTTGTAGGCCACAGGTTTTAGTTTTCAGTTCAGTAAGTCAGAACTTGCTGGAAAGACTGAACTCTTATACCAGGACCTACTTTCTAGGAATGGGCATACTCAGTGAGACCCACACTGTGATGGGAACAGTGTGAGGTGGAAAGAGTACATTTATGTGACTGACCGATTGAGTGCTGTGTGAAACGGTGGCGTGCTATGTGCACGAGTGCAGGACCGTGTGCACAAGCATTTGATTGCTTCTGTCAATAATTGACAGAGATGGTGTGACTGGATTGTATAAAAGGGATCCCATTCCCAAACTTGGTGCCCAAGTAGGATTGAATGGTATGGTATGGTGAGTGTGCTCAAGTGCTCAAGTCGACTTGAGCTTGAGTGTGTGCTCAAGTCGGCGTGAAGGTGTGATCATGCATGTGAGGGTGTGGGGCACTAAAGGTCTGTGAGACACTGGTTTGTAAGAAGGTGATGTTTGTTAGTTTTTGTGCATGTGGAGTGAGAGCCTGGGAGGCCAAGATCTCCGTTGCGTTGTGTGTATGTGAAGTGAGAGTTGGGGGAGGCCAAGATCTCCATTGTGTTGTGGATATGTGGAGTGAGGGCCAGAGGGGCCAAGATCTCTGTTGTGTTGTGCATATGTGGAGTGAGGGCTGGGGGGCAGGGGATGCAACATCTTTGTTGTGTTGTGCGTATGTGGAGTGAGAACTGGGGGAGGCCAAGATCTCTGTTGTGTTGTGAATATGTGCTGGGGGGGCAGCTCTGTGTACGTGTAAGTGGTGCCTGTGGGAAGGGAGAGCGTGAGATTGCTCTATCGTCTCGTTATCTTGTGTTAGTTGATTTGTTGGTATACCTTGTATTTGGTATCTTGTATTTGGAAGTGTATCTCGTTGTGTATAGAGTTGATGAGTTGTTTATTCATATACCATTTCTTTGAACCATAATTGAAGTGTCTGTAGTTATTGGCCCATTCTCCAGTCTTGGGCTGGTTAGAGTTTAGCTACCCACCACCCTTTCAACTAGAGCAGAGGGGCCTGGAGGATTAATGACCCTCCCCTGTACCCACATGTGGGGTCTCAGGGCCCTCCTTCTACAGACTCACATCCTTTAATGTACCAGTATTTATCCTAAGACCACTTCTGTGGAGCTCTATTAACCTCTATTTTACAGATATTGCATGTGGCACAACAGACAAAGTGGCTGGCCTACGGCCACAGAGAGAATCTCTGATAGATCAGAGAGCTGGATCTTTATATTCAAAGTTTCAAACCAGTACTTTAACCCCTGGACAATCCTTTCACTTCCATCAATATGTTGTGTTCCTTCAGTCTGATTAATTTTACCAGCCTCCTCTTTTCCTCTCTACATTTTTGCATAGTAGTGCCAAAAATGCATACTTTGCATATTTTGTCTTCTCTTTCCATATTCTTGCATTCATGGCATAGACATACGGTATCCCCAACTATCTGATTTTCTCTAGGTGATTACTCAGGATTTCATATTCAGCTGTCCTCAAAAGGAAAAAGTGAGGCCAATAAATAAAAATAACAAATAAAATTGTGCTCCCACTCATGTATAAGCCCGATGCTGGAATTCATGGGTGAAAATCTGTGGTCTGTGTTATGTAGACTAGATGATTATAATGGTCTCTTCTGGCTTTAAAATCTATGAATCTATGATGAGCTGAACGGCACTTAAAGCCCCTTGAAGGATTAGAGTTGACACCCACAAGAGCTTTTCTGTCTTCGGCTTGCTATCCAAACATCAAGTGGTCCACGAAGATGTTTGCAGTCTAAAAATGCTGCAGTAAGGAGTACAAGTGGAGTGAGATCCTGCCTCGGTGTAGGCCAGAGAAGCCAAGGGAATTAGGCTGAATTTGACCAGCCAACAATTCTGGACCAGCACACCGTGTCTACTGCACGAGGTAGACAGCACGCACCTTGGAGAAAGAGACACTCTGTGATAAATTGTTCCTGAGAATGAAAACGGTGTTTAACTTAATCTAGTTTCACGAAAAAGCAACAGCTGATGACAGCCAGCCAGTCAGGGCACATTGCAGATGGTGTTTTTCATGGCTGTAATCTAATGTCATCGTTTTTACAGAAGTGAAATTAAAAATCTTCAATGCTTTGTGGTGAAGACAGACAGATGCCTTCCTGCTTTAATTCCTGAGTGGCCATAACATGTTCGCTGACATTTCAACTTGATGTTTTAATTGGCTTATTTGAATAAAACTCAGACAGGTTATGTTGCTCAGTTTTATTTTGTGTCTCCCAGCCCAGCAGCCAACAAAAAGAAGACAGCAGGACAAGGAGGGGCAGTGACTTTTCACCTCTCCAATTCTCCCAGTGTTTTGTTTAGCTCTTAATGTATTTAAATTCATGCCTTGTTAAATTATAAACTGCATCCTGCCGGGATTAAAGTCAGCCAGGGTGCTCCAGAGAAGGGTCCCCCTACCTTCCTCCCATTTGTTCAGTCAAAATGTTTTCTTTCAGGTTGGGGAGGGGGGTTGTTTGAATGTAGTTATGCCATTCCTCCACGTTGCACCAAAAGACACCTGAACAACATGCTGCTGTACCTGCCCTGAGAGTCAGCGAAGGTTGTCTCATACCGTTTATAAAACACAGAGGGCAAGTCATGTGCTGGGATGGGGGCACCTCACCTTTAGGTGATATCCCAAACTGGAAAGCATCAACTTCATTATATGCTGCTCAGCTGTACTTTACTGCATATGCAGTGGTTTTACTAGCAAAGGGGTCACTAGTTTATAGCACGGGCCTCATCTGTAGAAGAAATGAAGCCACAACCTGAAGAGCAACGACTGTGACTTTGGTAGCCCTTGTCACTGAAAATCAACCAGACCCATGTGCGGTTATTTTGTCTTGCTGAGCAATGCAACCAAAAGCAAGAAGCAAAGTTCAAAAAGTACCATCCCGATGCAGATAATGGGAAAAAACTGAACTGAAAACCTCTTTCCGTTCTGGTGATGGGATCATTTGGATTAAAAAATGACAGGTTCTCACTTCCAGCTAGTTAACTCAGTTCTCTCCCTTTCTTGTTCCCTATATAGATTCCTCCTTGTATGCTGATAGGATTTGCATCTTTCTCTACAAAATAATATGTGTATATAGGATAGATGTATCAAAAAGTATATTAACTTCTGTCTTTTTAGCTTTCTCTACAGTAATGGCAACCTCAGCGATTCCATGTTTTTGTCGTCTTATCCATCTGCTTAGTGTGCAATGATGTAGCTTTCCCCACGTCTGGATCTCAGCCAACTACAACTGTGTGAGTGTGTATGTGTGTGTGCATGTGTGTTTTTCGGCTCAGTGATACTCACTGTTTGTGATGGTGCATGGAGAAGAGGCCTGGCAAGAGCATACAGTATGCCATGCCCTGGAGATCTAAGCGGTTGGCAAGTGAAGTGGCAGGTATCTCAGGTACAATGGATCAAGCACTGTCTGAGTGGGAAATGATTTTGCTAGTCCCTGGTTAGTGCTTGGGGTGCAGGTCCACAACACAAAACCGCCACACATAATTAGCACAGCTTGGCATCCATCTCTGTCGAGGGAAAGGTCAGGGCTCACTTAGCATGGAATCTGAATTACCCTTCACCCAAGAGGAATAGGTTCTCTCTGGTTAGGTTAAGGTCACTGGTAGGGCTCCGTACATTGCTACCTTCATAAAAAGAGATTGAAAATCCACCTATCAGACATGTATAAACACAATTTATTCTGCTTCTTTCCCTTCACATAAAAACTTTTGCTCAGGTGCATAAAGTTAGTCCAAGGTCAGCCATGCTTATCATCAAGGCACAGGGATGTTTGTTCAGTCTATCCAAAATATACCTCAAATCCCAGAAATAATCCAGGCATAATAAGTAAGCGCCAGGTTTTGCTATATGGGTAATTTCAGTGAGTCAAGTTTTCCTCCGGTTGACATACTAGTAATTCTACTAAAGTCAGTGGAAATACACCAGTCTGAAGCTGTGTAAATCAATTTGTCTCTGATTCTCTTCTCAAGTCCAGGGAGCACATCCTCAGCTGAACAGATCCTCAACTTCACTGTTACATTTCCAGTGAAGACAATTAATCATTTTATGTTGATAAGCTGAATATCTGGGCTCTACAAATTGTTGACCTAGTTTGGATACAGGAAATATGAACTAATTAACTGTGTTATTCTGTTAGGCAGAAGGCAGGGCAGGGTGGGACCTTATAGACTAACTTATACAGAGAGACATGAGCTTTCATAGGCTACAGCCTACTTCATCAGAATGGATTTGCATAGAGCTGGAGAACTAGACAGAAAGGCCAAGGTGGACCTTGGTCTTTCCATTAGTCTAGATGGACATATGCATTAATGTTATACCGACTCTCTTCATCATGTCAGTCAGGGCTCATATTGAATTATTCATTTACGCAACTCATTAGATCCCTTTTGAAAGCTAGGTACTAGTGCTCTGGTTGTCCGGTTTGTCATCAGCTTAAGGTTTCTTTTCCACAAAGTATTGTGTGGTTGCTGATACGCACTGACATCCTCATATTAAACTAAGACATGCAAGCATCTTCTCTGTCACCATCGTGTTGAGGGACTGCTACTGCCACCACTGCTGTTAACAATTGGTTCATCTAGACCACTTAGTGTCTGAGCATGTCCAGACATTCACTCGTACAGGAGAAATTCTCCTGGAATCGGTTTAACCCTGGTTGTTCCCAGGTTATTTTCCTCCTGGAGCAGCCATTTTTACTCAGTGATAAAGATGCTTATAGCTATAGTTTTTCCTGGGAGAGCAGCGACTCTCCCAGGAGAACCTTAATGTCTGTATGCAGCCTTATTTTGCTCTGAATCATCAGTCCAAGGTTTTATTGCCTTATACTCTTATTGTTTTAAAAACAAACAATAGAAATAACCTAAAATGAAACAGCAAAAGTAAATCAGATGAGGAAAAAATGGAAAGAAAAAGCCTATTTTCCCATTTAAAAGGCATATTCTTGAAGTGTCTAGTTCCCCTCCATGTACATGTTCGACTCTCATTGACTTCAGTGAGCAGTTCAGAATTTGCACTTATGCGCTGAGACTGAGCAAAAGAGAGAGCCCCTCATTCTGCTCCTGTGGAGGAGAGGAAATTGTGCTTTACTGTATTGTTTACCCTGCCTTTTCTTTAATTTACCCTTTGTTTGATATATCAGCAGAAACCATTTATCTGCCTCGATGATCAAATAAGCTGGCTGGTAAAACAATGGACGTGTGATTCACTGGGAGTGGAAGAATGGTAATATAAAGGTAGGCTGTGAGGATAAAGTTTAAAAATTCAGTAATGTGTGATTTGCTACCTCAAGCTCGCCACAGTGCCTAAGGGAAAATATTGTTTTTTCATACAAAGTAGAAAAGAGAAATATGGGTTATCCTTTAGTACCACTGCCGTGAAAGGGATTCCAGCACTGAAAGCTGATACTATATTACTTAAAAGAACCATATCCAATTCAAGCTGAGATATTTTTGTTTCTTCAACCAAGATAACAGGTAATGAATTCAGTGATCAGTATCTGGTTTTCTTGAAGCAGGGGGAGATAATCTGAAAAGGCAGGTTGCCTGGGTGAGAAATAAGCAATTTTAGATCCACGCATTGAGGGCAAAGTCATGTCACCTGAAAACTGAAATTTCTGTCTTCTGCAGTCACTGATTTGAAGTCAATGAAAATCATCCCATTAGAGTTCAAAGGGATTTTGGATTCATAGGAACACAAGTCACACTTCTGACATCTCAGCAAGCTTCCTTGTAGACAAATGATTCCAATAATTGCAGCTTTACATATTACACAGTAATATGAGTTATCAAATTCACTGAAACTAGTAGAGACAGATGAGTTTGTCCAACCAAGGACCAACATCCAGGCCTAAATCCATTATGGAGATTATTACACAATTTAGAAATTTAGACAGCATGTGGATTCTACTGACTGATGAATAGGTTTGAAAAATAATCAATGTAGAGGCAATTTAGGTTGCATTTTCATGCGTGTTCTGTTTTTTCCCTTTTCTGTGACTTTATTAAAAGACTCATTTGTAGGAAAAGATCTATCATCTTCCAAGATATCATTTAAGAAAATGCTTCTTCTAAGGAAAAGATTCAGTGGGTGCAACTACACAAGATGCTTAATGCCCATTGGACTAATTCTACTGAATATTAGTGGCTGGCAAAAACCATGCTAATGCAGTAGATTACTCCAATGGCAATTAAGCGTCACAAAAAATGCATTTATCACTAATGCTCAGTAGTGCTGATTATGGTACATTAAGTTAGTACCTGTTACTACAGGTACTAAACTTAATATGCTGTAATTATGATGCATTAATGAACGTGTAGACACACCCAGAATAATCAAGGAGAAGACTTCCATTACAATGGGCTTTGGACATGGAGGGCAGTGGAGGGCAGTAAATTTTGTTGCTAAAGAAAGTACTTGTGTTAAGAACCAATTGAAACTATATATTTGATAATTCTCAATAATACTCCAATAAGGCATTTTGTTGGTGATAATAATACAAGAACTCTGTTAGAGGGGTGTCCATGTAAGCATATCATAGACCTTTACAGAGTAAAAGATGGTTTATTCTTTTTTTTTTTCAGATAGGAAAAGCTGAGCCAAAAAAAAGCTAAATGACTTATACAGCTACTCATCAAGACAATGAAAGAATCAAGAGCTGCACCTAGTTTTTCTGACTCCCAAGGCAGCACTCACGTAATGGATCACATTGCCAATTTAACTGACGTTTGGTTGGCTAGTTGGAGCAGTCCTGCCTCTGAAGATTTTTATTAGTTACTGGAACGGTTTGTGTGAAGAACGGGGCCCCAGAATTCGAATTCTATCCAATATTCCTCATTTCTTTCATTTGATCTTGATCCCTGGAGGAAGATGAGAAGCCAAACAATTCTGGAAGCCAGGATCATCACAAATGAGTTGACAGATGTGATTGTGAAAAATGCAAAGCAAAATTCTTCCTGTTCTTCCAGATCTATGATCCCTCTTTTAAACATGTCACTTGGAGTTCTTCAAATGGGGTAAGGGCAGAACTGTGTTATGTGATCAACTGGAAAACAGAGAAAATGGCGAACTTTACTTTGTTTGGCCTTGGATTGCATCTACAAGTTAAAATAACTAAAGAACCCTTCCAGTCCTACACCTCTATGAATCTATGAAACTCCATGAATTTTGTACTTTAATCCTGAATTAACCGAATTAAGAACAGGAAAGCATACCGCTGCCACATGCCTTCTGAGGACCAGCCTTCATTTTTCCAGAGCATCTCATTTAACCACAGGAATATTTTTTTCCCTATAAAGTTGTATTTAAATATTTATTTTAAAATAGTGAAGTACCTTCATATAAAGACACGGAAAGTTGTTTTAGTTGGCAGGCCTAAGATCAAATAAAATATCTAAATGTGGTTTAGATATTGACATTTATTATTTTTACGAGAAAAAATGCACCCTAAAAGAGGAACTCAAAATATTTTATTATTTTTCAGGACTGGATCCTGGGTCAGGAACTGGTGGAGGTGTCTCTTGTTTTTCGAGAAAGGAAGGCTTGAAAGATGAGGTAGATAAGCCTTCTTAAGTATTTTTTGTGTACATCAGAATAGATATGCCTACTGTCTTATGTATTAGATATATTAATTATATAATTGATTTAGAATTCTAATTGCCATCCATTATGTTAGGTGTAATGAGCCGAAGCCTGCCAGGCTCATAACCTGACAACCCCACAGAAATCTATTGCTCATTTTTTAGTGAAACTGGGATTCTGCTCAGTTCTACAATCTTTTCAGTAGTGAATCAATCCTAGAATGGCACGTGTCTGTGAACATGAAAAGTGACACGTAGCACCAATCCTGGCAGCATAACAGAATCACCGAAATAAGTTTAGCACTATAAAGAGGACTTAGTGAGAACGACTAACTCTAATGGCACTCCCTCTTTCTGCTTCACCACCCATCTTTCTGCTAGAAACTTAAAGAAATAGTACATGCAGCTTCTTGTGAGCCAAGAATATGCTGCAAAGCCTTGCAGTCACCAGGAACAGACCTTCCGAATGTGATGTCACTTCATATGCTACTAGCTAATTGATTTCTCACAAGTTACAGTTGTACCTCAAAATTGAGTTTATTTTTTCACCTTCTGAAATTCCATAACATGTAATAACCCTACAATAGTTATTCTGTTCTCATTTACATCTGTGCGGCCCATAAATAACAACTTGATTACTTCACTGGCTTCAATCTTGATACCATTTACTACAAAGAAGGATCGTAGGTGGGGCTGGTCCTGCTTTGAGCAGGGGGTTGGACTAGATGTGACCTCCTGAGGTCCCTTCCTGCCTTCATTTTGTATGATTTTATGATCATTTCCTAATGATGATTTTTTCCTTCTTAAAGGCAAAGCTTCACATGGATTTTTGTTGTTGCTTCCAGCACTTTGTAACACAGAGCATAACTTTGTCCTGATTCCTACTTGCTGTGATACTAATAACTGCTGCAACACAGTGAAGTGAAAAAGAAACTCAGCTAGTTTAATTAGAGTTCATTCTTTTTATTTAGGTCAGTTAAGATGTGTAAGTTGTGTCTGTTCCAGGTCTGCTCACACGTGTAATGTCACTGAGAGTTTGGTTTGGAGAGTAAAGTTTGCACCAACGTCTTTAAGAGGGAATTGTGCCTCCCCTTTGAAATGTATATGAATTAAAAAAAGATAAAATTATCCAAAGCACCTTAGTGACTTAGGGACTGAAATCCAAAGGGAAGTCAAAGAGACTTAGGATACCTAAATCACTTAGACATTTACTAAATTTTACTTGGCCTATCCTCAGAACTATTGCAGTTCATCATTTTGCAATAGCCTGTCTAATATATTCTTTTCTTCATTAAAAATACATGAAAACATGTATTTCTGCTCCTCTGAAATCAGGGGCTAGGGACAGAAATGACCCCCAAACTGGTATAAGTGATTTGAAACCGATTCAAATCTGTAATACAACATAAGTTCAGTGCACATAAACCACTTTCAAAATGGCTAAAACCAGTTTAAGGTAAACCTGGGTGGATACAGTATCAGACTTAACTGATTTAGGTTAAATTGGTCTATTGAACTTCTGTCCCAGATCCCTTTCAGATTCAAGTTAAGGCCCTCTAGACTGAAGTTAACTCCCAGTCCCCCAGCATCCCAGGATGCTTTGCACTTCCCCCACAAACCCCACCTCAGTGGGTGGGCAGGTTAGCCTTGGTTTAAATTCCACTGAGTAGGGAGGCATACTCTAGCGCCCCCCGGCTTCTGGCCTGGGCCACTACAGGCGGGGGACTGCATTTCTGGGATCAAAAGTGGATGTCTGTTCACTGGCTTATTGGTTCAATCTACACACTTACACTAACCTGCCAAGTTTGAATCGATTCAACCACAGGCTTTTTGACGGTCAGTACTTAGCCAGGGTGTGAAGTCTTATCTGCAGTTGAAGCTTTCAGGCTCTTTTCTCCTGACACCTGTTGACAAAGAGTGACACTTAAGTGTTTGCAAAGAGGCATGAGCTTTTTCTTGCCAATGCTATGACAAGACTGGTCCTTTCTCTTAGCTGGTGTAAATATTGATTGACTTTGCTGGTTTTATCCCAACAGTTTAGCTCTGACTATCCCAGCACATATTTTTTTAACTGCCCCAAATGTCAATTGGGCTCCACCTTTCTCAAGAGCTTGAAGAGCCACAGCAGCATATTTTTGAAACCGGGTTATGTTTCTAATTCGTTCTGCCTGGTGATTAAATGTTGCTGGTTATGCTTTAAATCATTTACTCCAATAAATGTGACAGCAAATATGGCATAGTGGTAGTGTCCATGATGAGACATAAATTAGATTGTAGGGGATCTGGCTTGTAGCTATGTCAGAAGTAGGCTGGAAATCAACCTGAACTAACCACCACAGCTTCATTAAAAGCTTGAAAATGCTGTCCTTGTATGTTAAAACATGTTGCATTTCAGTGTTCAGACAGAAAGGAGATTCATGGTGTTAATTCTGCAGGACTGCAGACTCCTAAAGACTCTGTAGGAGTCTTCATTCTGGAGAAGACTCATTCTGTCCAGGCTTTGTACATAAATGTTTGTGTGCATCTTTGGGTGACATTAGGAGTATTGGTCTAACAAGCTGGTTTCAGTATAACAAACGATTGAGCAGGAGGCCTGAAAAATATCATAGAAAAACTATTTATGTCATTGAAAAGAACATTTTTTTTGCCTGCTTTTTTATTGTATAGAAATTACCTTGAGAAGTGAAACATGGCACCTCAGAATTCAAATGGTATCTTTTTTTTAAGGAAAGACCTGAAAACATTCATCTCTGTACATGTGATAGCATATTTTCAAGCTCCTTTTGCAATATCACACATGGTTAGTGCAAACTATGTAGCTGAATGGTATAGCTAGTGCACCATTCAAGGGAGACAAATTTATTTATTCATATTTAAAGTTACAGGTGTATAAAAGAGGAGGAGGCAGTTGTAATTCCAAATGCTGTTTAGCCTCTTGTAAGTAGTGCCATTGTCTCAAATTAATTTGGTTTCTTGATCTCTGGAGGAAGTTTGGTAATATGAAAATAAAATAACTAGCTAAAGTAGTGATGCACTATATGGTTTCTTTTAGTCCTGCATATATAGCCATCAATAAGAATCTCTCAAGGGCTTTTGGAATGCAAACTCGGGGTCTATATACATTGTGTATGAGCGTGTATATTATTTATCTTTGCATTAGCATCTCTTTTATCCAAGACCACTGAAGTACTGAGTTTTACAGTTTTAAATTGTGAAAGAGATTTCTTTAGAAAATTGGACCAAATTCAGTCACTGTTGTTTGTTTGGGGTTTTTTTGTTTTACTGATCCTAAACTGGTGGTAAAAGAAGAATAAGGAGGAAAAAAGACTTTTCTAAAATGCACAGACCTTTTGAATTTGAGCTTAACAGAATCGAATATCTGTAAAACTCCAGACATACCAGGCACTCACTTAAAATTCAACAGCATGTTGTCACTTCCATGATGAAACGGAAATCTGAGCCTGATGGTTGTACTTCACAGGAGAGGCCACCAAATCAAATGCTAACAATGTCTGACACGCAAAGCAAACACAGCTTCCAACGTGTTTGTTGCAACAAGTGGGGCTCCAAGCCTGGAAGAGGGTTCTGCGCATTGGAAAACTCTAAGCAACGTGCCGTGGCTATGATTAATGAAGAAGTTGACTTGGAACAGTCCAGCTCAGAGGGAGGTGGCAACCCAAGGAATTCATCATAGAAAGCTGTAAAACAGGACGTTAAAACAGACATTGGGTTAAAATATACAACTGAAAAAAAAAGTTAATTTGTTTTCATCTGCTGGTTACATTCCAAAAGGTGAAGTTTGTTTTTTCCTTTTGAACCTGCCCTGGAGAGGAGACACGCACCATATGCCACCAGTGGCCCTTATACAGAGAACTCTAACAAGATGTTTGCCAGAGTTTTGTACTGTGTTCACCAAGCCCTGCCTCCCAGCCCCATTTCAGGCTGGTTAGTTGAAATTAACTTTGGACTGCAGAAAAAAGGTGCTGTATGAATAAGCCTTAAAAATGAAATGGCCATCAATCCACCCAACTGGGAAGGCACACGGAAAACTACATGATGGCTGCTGCACCAACTTGCATGGGTTGGGTTATGGTGTTGTGTGTTGTAGTTGACTTGGTTGGATTTGTATTTGATACCCCCCTTCCTCCCCAACACACAGAGGCCACAGCAACATATCTGCTTCTTCATACATGTATATATTTCCAGACCAGAAAGCACCACTGTGATAATATAGTATGACCTCTTGCATAACGCAGGACAGAGAATTTCATCTAGCGATTTCTACAATGAAGGAGAATCGTTCTTCAGTGCCCTGTAAGTGAATGGTGATCCCAGTAAATTGGACTTGAACTACAGCACTACATGCATGCTATATGCTATTGGTTATAGAAGTCAACACCATTTTTAATCTCTCAAGGTCCTTAGCATCGTTGCATATCCATAAGCTCCAGGAATTCAGCCTTTCAACTGTTGGCAGAGATGCAGTCAAACTTGTCAAAGGCTGACTACTTGTAAAGGGAGCCAAATTTAATCAGGACAATAATGCAAAGCATAGCGTAGACTTAAGCAGCAAGGTTCAGTCTGTCATTTTCTATTAGTCAATACCTAAAATAGAATAACTCCCCTATGCCGCTCTGTGCTTTTCAAACATGCCCTGATTGTATCCTTCCAATACAAATAAAATGTCATATTGTGTCAGTTGCTGAGACAATGTTACAAGAAGACACCCCTCCCCATTCTCTTCCTTCCTCGCTGTTTCGGTTTAGACAAATAAAAAGTTCCATTTCTCCGGTTTGTAGCTCAGTCTTCCGGGTTCTGTCAATAGTTAAATCATCCATGATTAAATTTGCTGGTCCACTGCAAAGTAGTGAATTTCCATATCCAAACTGAAAGAACAGTCCATATCGCTAATTTCTCCATTGGTTTCCACCTTTGCAAAGTAAGCATGAAATGTTGCTTTCCTGACTTGAAAGCCTTTTAAACTTGTTTATTCCAGCAAGAAGATGACATGAGGCACAAGCCAATCAAACTGGCACATCCAGATGCCTAACTTGTTGAGACTGGGTTTCAGTCTACAATTTGGGGGAACTAGATTAGGGTGGGTGTCATGTTTGCTGGTTGTGACCCCCTGGGTGGGGATCTTGCAATGCCATCCACTGACAGTCTGTCCAGTCCTAGACTGTGATTGGTTAGTGAGAATTTTGTCATCGTGAAGTTG
The DNA here is from genome assembly GCF_000455745.1 of Alligator sinensis. NCBI lineage: Eukaryota > Metazoa > Chordata > Crocodylia > Alligatoridae > Alligator > Alligator sinensis. Next base: position 47,111 of record NW_005841879.1, read on the forward strand.
TATAAACTTTCCTGTCTTACCATCAGTCAGTGTTTGCTGAGGCTCTTGTCTCCTCCATGCTCTGAAAAAAGAGCAGAAAGGCACCATATAATTCTCTGAATTCTGGAGACCCTGTTTCTTTTTCTTCTTCTTCTTCTAGACTCAATGAAATGACTTCAGTGGTTTTAGATCAGGTGCCTGTTCTGAAACGAAGATCTGCACTGTTGGCCAAGAAGCCAATGCCTAATCTAAAACATGTTCTTTAAAAAAAAAAAAAAAAGCACATGGCTTAAACAGATGCTTAAGTTCTATTAACCTTAATGGAAAGATCTCGTGATTAATAAAGGACACAGCCTGACTCCTTTTGGTTAAAATAAAATGTCAAATGTCACTTTACATATAAAAGTAAAAAGATAGAAGAAAAGGGTTGATAAGAAGAAAGAAAGATTGATGGGTACATGGTTGATAGAAAGATAGGCAGATGGGAATAGGTGTAATACTTATGGAGGCAAAATCTGTAGTCCAAACAAAGGCAAAATACCCTTTAGCTACCATGGGAGTTTAACTGTTGAAAGGACAATAGCATCAGAGCTTTAATATGTTAAAATGGGGGTCCTGGCACTCTGTACTCTGGGTGGGCCCAGAGGGTCTGGTATCCATTAGAGTTCAACATTTAGCCGAACCAAAAGATTAATTCTTTTGCAGGAACTTAAGCAAACCAATAGCAGCTGAAAGTTAATCAAGCCATGATCCTCACAATCCTCTTAATCACAGCCAGCTGCTACTTAAAGCCTAGAAGGAGCAACATCCCCAGGGCAACCATCCTAGGGGGTGGGGAAAGCAAGTCCACGAGAGCACCCTCTCTTCTTGAAGGGCATTAAAAAGTTAATAAAATAAAAGTTAATGCCTTCAATCAAGGGAAGTTCTGAAGCTTCCAATATTAATCTCTTCCCGCCATCCCCAGCTGCATATCCCTGGAAGGCATTTGATTTGTACTAAAATATTTGCTCATAACCCAAGTTTCCTCCATAGTCCATGCAACAGTCGACACTTGGGTGTGTGTCTTTTTTTTTTTTGCCTTTGCATTCCAAGTGTCTCTACAATTTTAAAACATAATCCATGCCAATATAATTTACATTGGCTTGATAATCTTGTCTTCAGTTTCTTTTAAGTTGCCCATGTCAGTCTCTTGGTATAATATTGCACCTAGTTTGACAAATTTGTTATTCTCTGTTTGAACTGGATTCTTTTTCAGGGTCTTTAGCAGCATAGCTGCCCATTACGAGGCCTTTATAACCTAAGTACATTGCATAGGCCCCATGACAACAACTTTGAGTGTCCTACAATCCCTAGCATATTAATCCTCACAAGATGCATAGGAGATAGAGAAATGCTGTTATGGAGGAAACGAAGTCTTGAGAAATTAAATGATTACACATGTCCACAATGGACATCTGAGGCAGAGCAGAGGTTTAAACCTGGGTCTGCAACATCCGTCAGAGATTCTGCAAGGGCCCTCATGCCACCTTTTCATAGATACGTCCTGTGTTTAAGCTGTTGTAATAATGAGATCATCTGTTACAGCTAAGAGCCACTGGGCACGTCTACACGAGACTCTAAAAGCACAGTAGGCTAATTCTACTGCACATGAGCACATTGCAGCAAAAGCTATGCTAATGGGCTAATAAGCAGTAGAATTAGTCTACTGCGCATTATTAGCGTCATGTCAAAAATGTGCACCAGCACTACTGCACAGTAGCCCCAATTTTGGCACTAAACTTAATGTGCTGTAATTAGGGTGCATTGATGAGTGTGTAGACGTGCCTACTGTTTGAAACAGGGTACTGTGAACACAAAGAAGGTAGAGGACTTCAGTTGCAAGTGTTAGGGGTTCCCTTCAATTAATTGAGAGGTTGCAATCTTATTTATGAAAATGGGATTTAAATCGAGTCATGCCCATAGGGTTTGAGAAAGAATGGGCTGACCAAGCACCAGGAGACACGTCCCTAGCAAGGCATGGCTGAGAGCAGAAGCAGTGACAGCACAGTAACAAAGTGTGTTGTAGGAGTGCTCACACCTGATTAAGCTAAAACCCTGGGGCCAGGGATGGATGTAACATGAGGTACAAATTTGTTCCCCATGTAATTTTTTATATAAAAAGTTACTTGATTCATCATCATCATCAGATTCAGGAAGGAGTAGGGTTTTTTTTAATTTCTTTTTCTTACAGAAAAACAGGGATGCCATCAAAGGAACCTCAGTTTTATTCAACTATCTGTCTCATATTTAACAAGTCTGTATATATATTTTTTTTTTAACTACAAGCTACGGTCAGCAGCTTAATGCCACTGTTTATTATCTTTGCCGTGGCAAATACTTTCCTTAATATTTGGTTTTCTAGAGTGTTCCACCATTCACCGCTTAATGTACGTACATTCCTGCATGTAAAAGAGGCAGCAGATTGGACAGGCCACAGACTTTTAATTTTTTTCTTAGTACAGGAAATGTCAAAATTTTAAGCAAATATATTTCCATGAAAGGAAAAACACCCAGGCAATCCCATAAACATACCGTTATGAAGGTTTCTGCCATACAATTAATGTTTTGAAAATATGCTGGCTCACATTATAAATCAATTGCAAGGTTTTAACTTCATAGATTTAGTGTTACATTTTAAATATGTTTATATCACTTGAAGTTTGTTGGTAAACCACTAGCGAGTAATCTAACTCTTATGCTGGCAAGGACCTAAACTAGAATGACCTAATAGGTTTTTTTCCATCTCTACTAGGATTTTCTGTAATATATTTTGATGGGTTTATCCATGTACTAGGAATTTTCCACTTGAGTAAAGCAGGAACCATTCGAAATGGACACATTCTGGTTTTTGCCCTGCATTTACACATTTCAATTTAATAAGTGTTCTTTCAAGTTGTTTAGAGAGAGTCATTGGACGCTTCACTTCTTCACATTGTTATCCCCGCACACCCTCACCCACAACAGTGGTATACCTCTGTAGGGATCTGCATTCTGATCTTCTTCATTCCCAGAGGTGAAACATCTGCAAATGAAATTATGATGCAAAGGTTTCTGGTGCTATGACATCATATTGTTGTATCCAATCTGCTGTCAGGATTCCTCAATTTCTTCATCACATCCTAAAATAAGGGTGCCCAGAAGCTGAAGTTTTAGTAGAACTCCTTAGTGAAATGTTTTAATGTAGTGGACGGAGAGGAGACTTGGGTGCTGTGTAAGATGCATCTTTAATAATGACAGTCGCTTTTGCTTATTTTACTAAGACTGGTGCAGAAGTGACACGTCCAGAAGTGACCACTGGTCCAGAACAGACATGTCCAGAAGGGACTGGTCCAGAAGTGACCACTGGTCTAGAAGAGACATGTCCAGAAGAGACTGGTCCAGAACAGACTAGTCCAGAAGTGACCACTGTTCCAAAACGGACATGTCCAGAAGTGACCACTGGTCCAGAACAGACATGTCCAGAAGAGACTGGTCCAGAAGAGACTGGTCCAGAAGAGACAGGCGCAGAAGTGACACATCCAGAAGTGATCACTGGTCCAGAAGAGACAGGCGCAGAAGTGACACATCCAGAAGTGACCACTGGTCCAGAAGAGACATGTCCAGAAGAGACTGGTCCAGAAGTGACCACTGCAGCTGTAAAGCTCTATCCTGGCTCTTGCCTGACGTAGAAACCCCTTTAAATCAGGTGCTTGAAAACTTAAACATGGCAATAGCAACATTGACTAAAATATAATTTTAATGATTTAATGATAAGCACCTGAGCAGTTCTGGGTTACACTTGCACCATACGAAACCTGTGGGATGTTAAACAGTGTTCAGGCTAGAACATGCTGTGAGCAGTTGCCCATCAAGGGCTAATACTGTTTCCTGCCTGAACAGCTTTGACTTGCCCCTAAAAGGCTGGCAAGCAGGGGTCTGGCAAGGAGCCAGGGCACCTGGAGCCTATCCCTGCTGTGGGTGGATGAGCAGGGTTGGGGGTACCTGGGATGCTGGAGGACTTCAAACTGCTTGTTTGATCTCTGTGGAGTAGACTGAAGTTACCCTAACATGAGCTAGGTAGTACAGCCCAGGGTTAACCCTCAACTGAAGTGGCATAATTTGGATATGCTCAGAAGGTACTTGTAATGTGAATGCCTGCACATTAAAGCTCATGAACTCTTGCTAAGTGCCTTTAGTATGATCTAAATGTAATGCATAACTGTACCTTGAGTCTCTGGATCATAGGCCAGAATAATCAGTGCCTGGCAGGATCAAACACCTAAGTTAGCTGGTCTTACTGTGGTGCCACAGTGCCAAGTCAGTGGAGAGTTCAGTCTCTTTAGGTGCGTGTACCATGGAAAAAGGCCACATTTTCAAATAACTCTCTATTATACCCTACCAGAATCTGGAAGGGACCCAGTCTCAAGGAAAATGCCATCAAATCCCTAGAGGATGCCAACAAATTTGATGGAAGGAAACTTGAAAGTCTCATAGCTGAGTCTATAAGAAGTTCATTGCCCATTGCTCTCCTCAGTCGTTGCATTTGTATGGATATGCTAGCCTGAGAGGAATGCTTTATATCCCTTGCAGTTAATTAGTCTATTTAATGACTGTTTAGACCAGGCCAGAACTTTACATTATAGGGCTGCTGTAGTCAAGAACAGGGCATCTCTAGGCATTGAGCAAACATATAGCACAAAGATGATGCTGAAACTATCCAGGACTTCACTAACCAGTAGCCGATTCCCCAAGCACCCAATCTTGTACTGGAGGGGTGCTTGCTGGAGCTGAGTAAACCATCCCAGTATCCATAGAAGATAACATAGTTGCTCGGTGTAAAAGTTACATGAGATCAGATGGGAAAGTTTGACACTAGTTTTGCAAGGTCCTGGTGCCTATCTTCAGCAGAATAAAAGGGGGGGAGGAGGGGGAGGAAACCAAAGAACATCCTTAAAATGTAAAACATCTTGCTTTTTTAATAATCCCATGCGGTATGTTTTCACTTTAGCAGTAATTGTATTTTCTTTTTGCGTATTTTATTTAACAACATTGCAGGGCCCGGCTAATCTGTTCCATCTGTCGAGAGGGTTAGCAAAGTGCTGAGTAGAGAAACAACTGCCTTTATCGAGCTGCTGTAGCTTGCAGAAGCAATATAACACCCTGAATTATTCACACTGCTGAACCACATGCTAAGGTACCATAGGCCTTGCCATCTCTGGGACCAGCAGTAGCCACACTGCAATCCCAAAGAATATGGATTTATGATTGAAACACATTGATATGATAGTAACAGTAGGATGACAGAGAAAGCTTGGGAAGGGGTAAAAATGATTTCTAAAGCTGGTAGGCCCTCAAGGCTTTCAGTGGCTTGATTTTATTGTACATGACAGCTTTCAGATTAAAGAGTCCTGTGTCCAGATTAAGTGACATAGTGATTACCTTGCCTGAACTTCTGTTATGTTCCAGGGTCTTTTAAACTGATGCAGTGTGAAATACAGTATGCTGGATAATACCAGCCCTCTGGACTTCATAATGGCCTATAGCTAATGATCTCAAAGTACACCTTATGAATGTGTAAGGCTACGACTACTAGAATGGTCTAGCTGCTTTATATAATAATGCACAAAGCAGTTGTAAACCAACCACTCCAGCTAAATAAATAGTTGCTTTTCTTTGCTAGAGTACTGCAAAAAAGCCCAAGTGTACTGATGAAGCTGACCCTCATAATTAAACCTTGAAATGTTCTTGTGATGTATTGTAAGGTTAAAGTGGAATAGTAACGAGTCACTGATGAAATGCAGCCCTATGTGGGGAGGAGCAGGACAGCTGTTTAGCATTGCACAGTAACACAAAGGTGTAGGACAATAAGTGAAGATTAAATCGGGGGCTCCAAAGGTTGCAGAGACAGGAAGAAGGTAAAAAGCCTTGCCAAAATGTGAGCCAGTCATTGGAGTTGATAACTCTACTCTTCATTTAAGTCCGAAAGTAATTTAAACACATACACACATATATATACATATATATATATACACACACACATATATACACACACACATATACATATATATACATGCATACATACAGACACACATACATATACATATATACATATAAATTACCTGGTGCATAACTGAATCTTGACCTTTCTATACCTTGGAAAAGTGATCTTGATTGAGGGAGACATGGAGATTCATAAATGTTCAGGATAAGGAGGAAACATGTATTGTGGCAGTTTGATTTAACAGCAGTAGCCAAAATCTAGCATCCAGTGACTTGCATCTGCTCAGGAGTTGAGGTTATTAAAATAAATCCCTGGGGGAAGGAATTAGGGGGCAAAGGGTCAAATGAACCAGTCAAAGAGGTGTGATAAATCCATGTATAACATCAGTCTGCAATTTATCATATGATTACCATGTCTACATACATGAAAAAAAAGATTTTTTACTGCCATATCCAGGGTTTGAACATTTTGCTTCTGTAGACGATCCATTCATCCTGTTACATCTGTATATATTTACAGTGGCATCTTGTTCATATATGTTCAATTATAGACAGGTTGAATGGCAATCAACTGAATTAAAAGAAAAGAAAAAAAATCCTTTGGGTGTGCTTGTGAAAATTCAGGGCCAGATCTTCAGATGATGTCAATCCATGCTGTCCCTTGGACTTTAAGGGAGCTGTGTAGATTGACTCTGGTTGAGGATATAATCTGCAAGGCCCACTTTGTTTGTCCTTTACTGGAATGGATCTCTAATTGGGATCCTTCTGGTAAAAGCCCATTCTGGCAGTCCATGGCAAAGAACATTTTAAGAACCAAGCAACAGTAATATGAAGTCATGGACTCTGCCAGATGGGTCCCAGAGAGGATTTTTCTTTAGAGAAGTGGTCTGCAGAATGGAAAAGCTGGAGAGCCCCCCTGAAAAATATACTCTGACCGCCTAAAGCAGAATTATTTGGGTGGTGTCCCGGATACTGCTAAGCAACTCCGAAGTGCAGACTAGTGACAGACTAGTCAAGGTGGGCTTGATTGTCTTCCAGTATCTATAAGTGCATCTAAAGGAAGTTAGAAACAGAGAGCAGAGAAGTTGCAGAGACAAGCCAGTTTAAGCTCCTTTAACAGCTCCCAAACTGCGTATCGTCTCCCCGCCAACATTATAAAGTGAGCCTAAGCCCCTTCTCACCTAGCTCCCATGAGAGAAGAAATTGATTTCATATCACATTTCATGCTTCATTTCTTCTGCCTCCCCAGAGAGAGGCCCCCATACAGTAACACAAAAGACCTCATTTTTATTTACTGCCCATCTACTTGTCCCTTTGTCGAGTTGCGGGAGAGCGAACCCGTGTGCAAAGCCATGGATTCAGATTGCTCAACGAAGCTTGCCCGCTGGATGCTAGCACAGTAAATCATGCCTGACAGACTATTGTTGCAGGGGCTTTTGTTTTGTTTCAAGTGGTGTTCATTTTTTGCTTGGGATGGTGGTATAACACTCTGGCAAAAAGGGACGGGGGAGTGAGATGTACATGTGGCACAATGGAGGGACGCACTGGCATTGAGCCCCTCCCCGTGGAAAACTGCATTGAGTCTTCACATCCTTTTTCCCCGATTATCCTGTGCCTCCAGATATGCTAATGAGTTTGGCATCTCCTTAATCATAACCCAGCAGGGCAACAAGTGAGACAGCTTCAGGCTGCATTTCTACTAGGGTTGTAAATGCTGATTAAAAAAAAAAAATCCATTTAACGTGTTGCAATTACAGTGGTTAAATGATTAATTGATATGGCAACCCCTAGCTTGCCCCATGTGGGGCTGCTCCGGCCCACCCTAAGGGGCACCCTGCCTGGCATGGCACCAGCCGGGCCACCCTGCCATATGGCAGAGACGGAGCGGCTCCGTGGCAGGCAGCAGGGGCCTGCCCACAGCCCAAGCTGCTTGTGGCAGGCGGCAGGGAGGCTGCAAGTGGCTGCACCAGGGTTCACGGAGCTGAGCTATAGGCAGGGCTGGGTTAACCCTTTAGTGGGCCCTAAGCAAACAAACTCATGGGCCCCGGGCCAGTTGAGACCTCTTCCCTCCCCACCCCGGTATTGCCACCCACGGGGAGTGGGGCTTGGAGTTACCACTGCAGCGGTGGGACCAGTGGAGGCGAGGGGAAGGAAAGGGAGGTGGATGGGGCCATTTGCTGTGCTGTTGCAGAGGGAAGGACCAGGGGGAAGCCCCCTAGTTTGCCTATGTATTAACCCAGCCCTGGCTATAGGTACTCGTCTGCCCTCCCGTCCTCCTTGCCTCCCAGTACCCCGCTGCCTCCCAGTTCCTGCTGGGGCACCTCACAGCTTCCTTTCCCTGCTAGACTGTGCCCTGCTCCACGTTAAATGGTAACTGGTAAGCTATAACTGGTTATCACTGGGCTTCCCAGTTAAGCAATTAATAGTATAAAAATAGTGTAAAAATAATAGTATAAAAACAATTAATCGTTTAACTATTCTCTACCTCATCAGAGGATTTCCCTTCTCACACAGCCCTGAATGTTATCCATTATTCAAGGTCCTTTTCACCTGATTCACAGTCTGCTCCACCTTTCTGTTTCGATTTAGCCTTCCAAGTCAAGTTGTTAAAGCTTATCATTTTAGGCCAAAAGATCCCATTTCCCACTGCTGACTATGAAGGTTTGTATATGATGCTCTTCTTTTCCTGGCAGCCTGGCATGGGGGATTTCTCTAGACCCCAGTGGCATCATTCTTTGCTCATCCAAAGGCTGGAGTCAAAAATAGAGGATAAAAGGAGTTCCCAGGATCTGAAAAGTATGAATCACCACCCCGCTCCAAAATTACTTGCGCTCTCTTTTTCCGAGGAAGGAAAAGGATGATCTACATACAGTAAAAATATCAAACTATTTGGTACCTAGGTTGTAAACATGTTGCATGCCGTGGCTTCTTGGACTTATGCAGCGATGGTGATGGTGGAAAGAAAACTCCCAGCCTCCTCAAAGTGAATAGATCTGTCTTATGTGAGCTGAGGAGCAAACTGTTGACATCTTGTGCCCTTTCATATGCACTTGTGCAGTTCAGATACTGCCCAGGAGGAGGTGTGGTTTGCATACATATTAGCCTGTTCATTATAATAAGAAAGTTCCAATATAAGAGACTGACAAAATTGCATATATGAAATAAAAAAAAAGCTTTAAAGAAAAAAAATGCCTTCTCTATACCCATCAACATGATTAGAGTTTGTCTAATGAACACCAAGGTATATCTCCTACGGTATATATAGTTACTTTCTAAAGTACCCGTTTTTCACCTGGGTTGTTATTTTTGTAATTGTAGAGTTTTTATTTTTATTTTCAAAGAACTTAGTACAACATATTTAGGTCAAAAATATTGTTCATTTTTCAAGAACATAGTACAACATATTTAACATTTAATATTCAACAAGGAGTGAAAAAGAAAAGGCAAGTGTCAATGTAATAATGACAACTCAGTTGAAAAAAAAGGCAAGCGTCAATATAATAATGACAATTGAACTGAATTCACTGCACCCAAAATGGAGTGGTACCAGTTTGTTATCTGAGAAGCAAAGTAATCCCAGTCACTGGAAGCCCCAAAAAGGGTCAAGTGAAAAATAACCCACCTGTAAGTTTTTGGGGTGGTATTCAGTGATTTTGGAAGGTTTAGAGTAGATAGGACCAGCCATTCTCAAGTTATAAGTGAACGTACAGACAGACAGACATACACTTCATTTTATATATAATATGGAAGTGCTTAAAGGGGCTACCAGAAAGTTTAAAAAGTGACGTCATGGGGCTGACAGTTTAAACACTTTCACCTGCCATAAAAAAAACAACTCAGTGAATGTGCAAAAATAATTTCTTGCATATAATATTCACAAAACACTTTTCTGCTAGTTTTGAATGAAATGCTTTGGTTAGTGCTTTCAAAATATATTTTAAGGGTTTTCATAACCTCCAAGTGTTGGTCAGACTGAAGTCAATGGGAGTTTTAATAGTGCCGTCCCTGGGGAA
>NW_005841879.1:57151-61875 GCF_000455745.1 Alligator sinensis
AGTTAGGGAAATACTGAGCATTTTGGAAGCAAAAACCTGTGGGTGTCAGGATGAAATGAGGGACACCGAATGAGCTGAGGATTGTGGCTGTGTGCATCGATATGCACGTGTGCTTTCTCATAGAGCTGAGCCTTGTTCCTTAAATGATTTCAAAATATGCCCTGAGTTGAGGCTGAGAAGTGAGGAAGGCCAGCTGTCAATGGGAAGATATAATGACTTCCCAAATGTGTGAACAGATTTATCCCATGTTTGCCAGGCTATGAATTAAAATTTATAAACTTTGTATGAGTCCAAAATAAACCAGCAGATGCAGATCTTCCTTTTTTTAATACATAACCCTAATCTGGGATGGACCTAAGATTTGCAGAGGGCACTTGCCTTTATTAATTAAACTCAAATATTAGTACTGACGGGCTCTAGCTTGAGTTACAACTGTAGCCCCTTCCTCTATCGTTAAGGAAGTGAATGCAGGCCCACGGGCCCAGGCGAAGTGCTTGGAAGGTACAACGGGGCAGGAAAGAGATTTCCATCCCACAAGATGTTCTGAGCTTTCAAATATTTGACCTGTCCTGAATCAGGATGAAATCAAAAGCTCAAATACTGCCACAAAGCAACAATCTGAGAAATGCATTGGATTGAATCAACTAAAAAAAAAAAAAAGTTTGTTTCTGTTTGAAACTATTTTAGCTCCCTTACTAAACTTTCTAGAAGGGGAACGCTGTTTCAAACCATAAAAGTCAAACCTTTTTTTTTTTTTTAATTTATTTTTGATGGGAAGGGTGGTTGAAAGTGCCCCTTCCTCGTGAATGTCTTCCATTTTAATGAATCATCATTTTCCAACGGGGTGAGGGGACTATTTCATTGGAAAAGTCATGACCTGCCTCAATTGGGAAGTCTAATTGCAGTATTTCAGGCAGGCCTTCAGGGTTTGGGGAAGGGAGGTGTGCCTTATCAGGAGCCTGAATATTTCTTCCCCCTACCCTCACCCCTGGCCAGCACTATTCACCAACGACACTGAGCAAAGAGAACGCCTAGTAAATGCGACCCGTTGCAGCTGTCATCTAGTGTCACTTCTTTTTATCCTTCAAAATAAGGGCAATTGGTTTTGAGCAGTGAAAATACTGCTGATTTAGAAACAATTATTATGAGGTAATGCCTGGAAACAAAGGAACAGGGTGAGATCCTCCTCGAATTAGTTGTTGAAGTGAATGGCTTTGCTGACCGCGCCAGGCTTGGTGGTGGAGGATGCTACAGCAACAGGATGCCACTGATTTTGTAAAATGTCCAGGTGAGGAATAGGACATGGCACGAACCCCCCACCAAACAAAGGGAGTTGTCGCTTTAAGTGGGAGGCAGAAGGCATGCACCCACGTCCACTTGAGGACGGCATTTGCACAGATGTCTCAGTTTGAAGGGACCCAGATCTTGGCTTTCGATTTCTACACGCAGATGTTCATCCGTATCCCATCTGATACGAATATTTCTCGTCTGTTTTCTTGGCTTCCATCTCTTTATCTCGGCTGTGTGTCCTTCCTCTAGGCCGGAGGCCAAAGTCACAGATGTGCAAGAAGGGAGAGAAGAAGCAGGGCATGGAGAAGCTTGCGCTCAAATTTATCAACAAGTGCTTGACGTCCCCATGGCGCTGTTTATTTCCATAAAATCCCACCTGAGTCACTGGACATTTTGCAGCCAAACTGAGTTGGGAAGAAAGCCAAGTTGCTAAGCAGGACGATGCAAGGCGTTTGCACCTTGGATGAGCCACCCGAAGGAGTGGAGCATATAACAGGAGGCTGCTTCTCAATGCAATTGTTTCCTTCCATGTTGCTGATCTGTGATGGCAGGTCTTTGTCATTCACCTGGATGATCTGAGGCATCGTGCAAAGTGCATAGCATCCAATGATGCTAAAGAAATAAGCAAAAGAAGCAATGGCCAAAATGTATTTGATGGACCTCTCTTCTAATATGTACTTCATGCATATTCAAGGATCAAACAAACGATGAACATGCTGATCCTATGGGTTTATAACACTGCACGCACAAAAGAGGAGGTTGTGTTAAGGCCACACTAAGCTACGGAAATCTTAGAAATTATGACTATAAAAATGAATATCTGTGAAAAATTGAGTAAAAAGCAAAAAGTGCTAAAAAAGTGAAAAGTATTATTAATATACTGTGTATACTAATATAATAGAATACTAAAATAATACATATGCTAATATAGTCATATACTAATATACAATGTATATACTAATATATTTTTACTTTTTAGCGGTTTTTGCTTTTTAGCCAATTTTTCAGATACTCATTTTTATAGTCATCATTTCTACTATTTCTTTTATTTCCAAGTTGCACCTGGAAGAAATCAACATGTTTCCTTTTTTCTGCCAATCTGAAAAATCATATTTTGTTCCCATTATTCCAAGACTATTTTTCGATTCTCAGCGATTTTTTTCCCCCAACTTTTTGGTTTTCTGACAAGACCAGTTCCATGGAGGAAAAGACGGACAGACTTATCCTCCCTAAGTCTGAACAAATGGATAAAACACCCTGACTCAAGGCTGTAATCCATGCCTGCCTTAGTGATTGTTGGCAAATCACTTCCTTCTCTACAAATTAAAAAATAATGCTTTTATTTCCTGGGAAGCACTTTGAGATCGACAGACAAAACATGTCGTGGAAGAACTAGATTTTGTTATTATAAATTAACATTGTCAAACCTCAAAAAATCAAAACTCTTGCAGTTCTTCCTGGAGGAGAAAAACAAAAAAAACCCAAGCAAAAAACAACCCCCTCCCCAAAAAAACCTTGTTGCGTGCAACTACTTTACCCGGGGGACGGGGACGAGAGACGGGACACAAAACATTTGGTACCAATCAATAAGCCCCCTACATTTGCTGTTTCAATTCCTGTGCAGATGTGCAGTGTTGTTATTCTAATAATTTCCTGTGGTGCCCCCTTTTTCGGTAAACCTCTACGCCAATTAAAATGTGATCCATCACCGAATGCTTCTGAAGCAAAGAGGAACGTCCAACTTTCTGATACAGCCATGCAAAATCCCGGTCAGTCTAAAGAAACAAGCAAACAAAAAAAGCAGCAGCATTCACTTCGCCTGAAAAAAGAGAGAGAGCGAGCGTGGCGGAAAATGTTCTTTTGTGTAGTCTTGTGATAGAAACCGAGTGGGGGTTTCTAGGCTATATCCACAGACTTCCGCTCGGTAAAAGGTTGATTAATAAATGCATCCAGCTTCTTGTATTGAAATGACAATGTCTGGATATTTGGCTCTAGGGGGACAGTGTCAGGGATTGGATGGCTCAAGCAGATGCTTCCATGCTTTGGCAAACAGCTAAATCCAGCTTCTAGGCAGCCGAAAGGGAATGCCTGCCTGCCTTTGTTTGAGTGGAGGACAGCCAGGGTTTTTAATTGTGCAGAGAGACACAGTCATGCTGCCGGTGGAAACGCCAGGCCTTACAGTAAATAAAAGGTGGGCAACTCAGCCGGGGTGTGAAATTTGCAATCTCGTTAAAGGCAGGAGGCTGATTTGTTCCCCCTCCCCGTCTTGGAGGATATGATCTGCTCTGTAATGCAAATCAGCATCACGCAGAGGGCCGGAGTGCTTCTGTTTGTATGCAGCACACGGCTTTGCCACCAAAGACACTGTGCCTTTCTGGTTTGCATTTCTAGGCAACGTCTCTGCATCGCTGCAGTTAACATTCAGTGGGGAATATTTTGTAGGAGCCTAATCCTCCGTGGCCTGAAGCGTCTCCTGGGATGTACTGAGCACTCATGTCCCTGTGAGCAGCTTCAGCACCTGACTGCTGAGTGCTCAGCAGACACGAGTGCCAGCGAGCGCTGGATGGGCACTTAATGATGATTTTTGTCGTCTTTGCCAGAACAGAACAAATGAGTTTAGATGAACCTGTGGCTCTGCAACAGACATTGCATAAACTGCTCTGACCCAAGTCAGTTAAATGTGATACTACATTCAACCAGGTTTATCTTGACCCAGTTTCAGCCATTTGGAAACTGGTTTATATGCACTGAATGTTTGCTCTGTTACAGGTTTAAACCAGTTTCTGATCACTTAAACTCATTTATGTGTAATATCTGTCCTTAGCCTTGCTGGGAAGATGGTGAGCGCAGGCCCCAGATCAGTGAGTAACCAGGGCACAGACTTTAACCTGGTTGTCCCACAGTCCAGGCCCTAACCATTAGGCTGTTCTGGCACCGAGCTTTCAGTGTGGATCCCTGTGCTAGATGTTCAGAGTAAAACAATTAGAGGGAATATAGCACGGTGACATCTTGGAGTGGGTGTGACTGCTTGCAGCTGCACAAATAGTCCAGAGGAGAAGATGGACTTAATTTGGCAATATTTGGAGAATGGGGAGTAACAGGCTCCCGAATCAAGCCCAAGGCAAAAGAAAGAGAGGTCAACACATCACAGCACAATAATGACCAGAGCCACAACTTCACAGAGCTGCAACTTGAAGAAATTAAGGGAGCTGGCCTTGGCCATAGGATTGCTTGGCAACTTCTGACCTTTGCCATATGGACCAGATGGGGCAAGAAGTGGATCGGATTGAATGGTATGGGAAGTCGGGCATCCAAAATTGGAAGCAAAGTACTCAAACAACTGAAGCAAATACAAATGCAAACCAGCAAGTCATGTCTAGGGGAAAAAAAAAAACCTCAGCAATGTTTCTTGAGCACAGCAGCTAGCAGGGAAA
>NW_005841879.1:62240-66777 GCF_000455745.1 Alligator sinensis
TCAGCAATGTTTCTTGAGCACAGCAGATAGCAGGGTAAGAGGTTTCTGCTGGAACGTCCCAGAACGGCAGGGACTGGAAGGTGCGGGAAATAATTGTTTCACAGCAGCATTGAGAAAAGATATTTTTGGCCAGTTTCCCCCTAAGGGTTACATGCTGCAGCCTACATAGAGGCCCACGAGGCATCTCCTTTGCTATATACATGATGCTGCAGACTCTTCTTCCAGTTACACAGGGTCATTTTTGAATCCCCATTTCAAAACCTTGCTGTCAATAATGCTCTCATTCCCGTGCAGCGTGCTCTGCGAAGGGATTGCTCCGTACGACATTTTAGACGGGAACGGCACTGTACGCCTGTTTTTGCAATCAGTGCAGAGTCCTGGCTCAGATCCGTCCTGAGGACCATAGCTGATTTCCACAGCTGCCAAAAAGAAGGGAATAATTTTCAGTGCAGTGCTGTAGCAAGCAGATGGACAGTTTTTATATGGTCCAGCATGTCAAACCGGAGGCAGAGCAGGGCAGCAGATTTTATAATAGTCAAATTGTAAAGCTGTTAAGATACAAGAAAAGCGTAGAAAGTGGGGTTGAAAGGAACTGGAAGAAAAGTCCATAGAGCCTAGAGGAACTAGGAGAGCATCTGATGGGGCAGAGGCCATTCAAGAGAGAGGAGTTAAAGCCTAAAGAAATCATCAGCCGTGGTGGGGCTGGTGACTGGTCACTGGAGCGGGAGGGAGGGAAGAAGGTCCGAGTGTGATAAAGCACTAAATCATTTGGACAGCAGAAGCAGATTGAGGAACGTATGGAAAATATATGGCAACCCTTGCCTGGGTTGGTAAAACTTTAGTCCCCTCCCTGTTTCCTTCTATCTTTAGGTCAATGGGCGTGTGTAGACAAAATGGGGGCCCTGAATTGAAGCGGTGGGTTTCTTTCTATCTCTAGGTCATTTGATCGGAGTAGGTGGCTGTTATTAGAGTGGTATGTAATGGCACGTGATGGGGAAATGAGCCCCTTGTGCAATTCCTAATTTTCCTAGCAAAAGGGTGGCTGCAAGTGGTCTACAACGGACAGTTAAATGTGGGTATAGGAGACACATAGGCAGGCCTTCTTGTTCAACAAGGCCTGCCATTATACTATCAGATCTTACCCCTAAAAACATGCTCTCTCTGCAACTATTAGGGTGTGGGCTTCATTTTCCTGTTTAATACACAACCCCGAGCCTAGTGATACGGTAAATTTATAAACCTAAATGGTATCCCTTAGTCAGTCAGCTTCGCTTGCGTGTTTTCATTTCTTATCCTATTCGTTCAAGGCTGGGAGGTAGATTTAAGCCCGTTGGCAGGTAACGGGCTGATGCAATTGCACACTGAGGCCCTTTTACACCTTCCTGTGAACATAAAGGAGCCTTTGCAATGGGAATACATTGCAAATTAGTACCATCTCGCTGTCTCCCTCGGCCTGCTGCAGCCTGCGTGCTCTGCTTCCCATTCGGAATAAAGAGAGCCATCAATCTGCAAATGCTTGGTTTTATGAGAGAGTCCAAAGCCGGGGGACTGGGGCAGGGGCGGTTGCCACAGCAGTTGTGCTCGATGTCCTGCAGGCCTTCAGCTGAGGCAGTTGATTTATTTATTTATTTACTTACTGGCTCCTTTCCCCTCGCTTCCAACCCTAGTTTTAAGACAAGACCTTGTGCCAAGTCTATTTACAGAGTTCACCTTGGGGGTCGTGGGAATCCCAGCTCACACGCAGCTGACAGTTTTACGCTCCCTCCTTACTTTCACGGAGACCTTCTTCTCCCTTATCTTCGGTGCAACATCTTCTGTCTCTTTTTTCTTTATTTCCCAGGTCAAGGTAGGAAGGAAGTGGAAGATGCACGTTCTAGGAAGGGCTAAATGCCGAAAAGGTAGCAAAAAGTATATGAAAGAGCAAAGCATTACCACTTATCGTTTATAAATCAAGCCACCTATTGGGTATGACTATACAGCGTAAGGTAGTGCAGCCCCAAGCTGTCCAAGCTAGATCTGGACCTGCTAGTGGTACAAACAGGGGCAGCATAACCATGTCGGTGCAGCGCTCGTGTACGGGGAGAATCCCACTTGCTAACTAGCCCTTCTAGCGTCACCATCTCTGGCAAGCACTGCTATGAGCTTTATAGACTCAAATCAATCTTCAGCAAACTCAATACTGTGCTCACACGCTATTTCAGGATATCAACACTGCATGCATGCCCCATGTGATGATGCAGACTTGGAGCTATATGACTGGTCTTCCTAGCAATTTGCAGACTATTTTATAACAACTGTATCCTGAAGGCAGGTAGCTAGATGCGTTTGGCCTCAATGAGCCAGAGATCGACGCAAACTAAGCCCCTGTCTGACAACCAGCTAACGTTGTGGAGGTTTTCTAGTGACCAGCCATAGAAATGAATGGAAACTATAAAGACGTTAACATATTTTCAATCTTGGCTCCCATCTGCCTCTATCAATGTGTACTTCTGGTGCTAGTGGTGCAGCTGGCATAAAACTGCAGCTCTGATGAGCTTAGTGGAGATAAGCCAATTTATGCCATTTGGAGATCTGGCACATTCAGAGTCATCGTTGGCTGTTTTGGGGGGTGAAGGGCCTTTTCGAGTTTCCGTTCAGTGGTAGTAATCAGGAATGACCAGTAAAAAATCAAAGGATTTGCAAAAGTATAACGTGAGTGTGAATCCCATGTTCTCTCTGCAACTGTTAGGGTGTGGGCTTCATTTTCCTGTTTAATACACAACCCCGAGCCTAGTGATACGGTGAATTTATAAACCTAAATGGTATCCCTTAGTCAGTCAGCTTTGCTTGGGTGTTTTCATTTCTTATCCTATTCGTTCAAGGCTGGGAGGTAGATTTAAGAAGCTTTGGCTGCCGTGATGTGTCATCATCTACTATGAAAAAAAAGGATCCAGTTCATCTGCTACTGATTTGCATTTTGGACAGCAGGGAACATTTAGTGGGAGATTAGTTCACTCCAGGTCACCACCTCATCCCCACTTCCAAACGTTAAACATTTGATGAATGAGGAGACACTGCCTTTTTCTGGCTTTATCCCTCTTTTATTTTATTTTATTTTTTGTTTTTTGTTTTTTTGCTTCCCTTGTTGCTGCCACCAGCAATATATTCTACAGCTTGTCATTTTTCCTCCTTTTTCACAGCTTTCAAATCTGGGCAGCAAATTCTAACAGTATTAGACTGAAACGCCTCTTCAAATTACTGGAAGAGGATCCTACTGACTCACGAAGGCAAGTGGCTCATTGTCTTGCCAAGCAGACATGGTGCTATGGGGAGGGAGGAAGGAGGGGTGCACAGGGAAGGGGCTTTGCTATGTGACTTCTTTCATTAATTTCTTTCTTAATGAATCAAACCCCTGAAAAGGGAACATACCCTTAGTTATAAAACATTTTTTAAAGCTGCATGGGAAAGACAGCTGCTCACAAATGGTGTTAAACGAGGATATTGGGATTGAGATTTAAACCTGGCTCTTCCATAGCCCAAGCCAATGCCCAATGGGTCTTCCATAGCCCAAGCATGCAACACCTCTTCCCAAAGATCAGATACTGGACATGTTAACACCATCCTGTCTTTGCAAACACTTTTTAAAGATGTTGTTCAGGTTTTTTTTTTCCAGTGTGGAATGAAAACGAATTTTAAAACCTGCCACCAGACAGAAGACCTGCTGTCCTCTGGTTGGTTTGGCCTCTACTAGCACAGAAATCTGCCTGTTCACTTGAAGAAATAAAAAAAGAAAAGTAAATACAACCCCATTTTTATAGTATGTTAATGTTCTGCCTTTGATAAGGAAAGACAAATGATGAGTCTGGTCAGAACTTTAAAAACACACATGTAGCTTCAATTGATGTATATGTATATATGCAGATCTATCCACCCATGATATATTCCATATGGAAACAGCATACTGGATTCTCCCATGTATCGTTCAGGAGATAGTTTGTGCAGATGGCAAATTCAAAACACACTGTGTCATGGTGCATGAACACAGAGGTGCTGTCACAGTGCTTGGAAAAATGGCAGGATTGACTGTATAAGAATATGTTATTTCTTCTATTATCCTTCTGCATAAAGATGTCTCCTTCTTTACAAGGGCACGTTCGGTGCTCCTCTACGCTTCATTGTACATGCTACTCCTTTCTCGGAGCACATTGCCAGGTTATGTTCCAACCCTTTGCAAATTGGGAAGTTGAGGCACAGAGGAAAAGTCACTTGCCAATGACAAATGGCATGTCATTTGCAAAGCTAGAAATGGGAACCGGCGTCATGAAAAAAGACAATTGTTCGGCTAGCACTAACTGGCTTCTACATTCCCGCACCCCGAAGGATGGTGTCCCGCAGCGATCACTCCCACAAGAATTAGAGGAGGTGCTGGGGGGCGATAGATTTGGCTAATTTAGTCTCACATTTATGGCATGTAATGTAACTAATCCAAGAAAAGGCCTTTCAGAGGATCTATTTACTGAGCTCAGGCGCAATGTGGGGTCAAACTGTAAATTGTTCA
>NW_005841879.1:66808-67338 GCF_000455745.1 Alligator sinensis
CAGGGTTTGTTTGGCATAACCTTGATGGATCAGCAGTTTCTGACATCTTGTGCAGGGCCCATATTTGCTCAGATGGTTCTGAGCAAGTAAAGAGGCATTTTACCCTTGCAGAGGGGAAGGTTTGCGAGGGGTCCGGTCGCTCGGACGGGTCCGTCCTTCGAGCGGGGAGCTCAGGCGTGTATGTGCCGCCTACCCCAGGAACACCAAGTGAACCTGAAAGCCTCCCAACATCTGGCTCCAGCTTGCTTTTGTTTGCTTTAGGCTTTCCACACAGACGACCACCCTGGCTGAGAGAACAGGGATGAACAGGGCTTCTTCACGCATGGCCGGCGAGATGTGCTGAGTTTGTGTACCAGCGGTGTCTTTGGGGACGGGGAGGGAGACTCTGTTTGGAACTTGTGCTTGGGTTTCGCTCACATTACCTCTTTGAATTGAATTGCCACAGCAGCAAGTGAGCATTTCTTATTGTATCACATGCCACCTGTGTCTCTGTGAGTGCCTACCTACCCTGGCCACAGCCATGTTCTTCC
>NW_005841879.1:67369-78311 GCF_000455745.1 Alligator sinensis
GGGACATCCCGCTCTTTCTGCTAGGCACGGTCCTCAAAAGACAGCAGCTGGCACAAGCAGTCCTATAGTCTATCTAACCTTGTCAAAACCCATTGGTCATGAACTAAACCTAGGACATTTGCCAACACAGTTTAACTCTTGTCATGGTTCGACTAGGCCAGACCATGATGGAAGGACAGATTTTCCTTGTGGAAGTCCTGTGCATCTAATTCTGACCAAAATTGGGAAATACAAAAATACACAGAAATGAGGAGGAAGAAACAGTGTGTGTGAGTCTGTGTGTGTGAGAGAAAGAAATCAAACATTAGGCACATTAAAAATTAAAACAGTCACTAGTTTGGTTTGGGATTTTGGGGTCCATTTTGGATGTGATTGATAGTGTGTCCCTAGGCTCTGAAGTCCAGTTATATATGACATTTCCCTGGTATGACCATGACTAAAATAGACCTGGTCTTTCTGCTTTACATCATTACTTCTGTCAGAGGATCAAAAGCAAATGAACAACATGAAGAAGCGGATCCTGTTTTCTTGATTCACATAAAACTTCCCATTCTCCTACTGGTGGGTGTCTACGTTGCCTACCACTGTTTTAGCTAAGTTCTAGAAAAAAGAAATTGGTCTGAGCCCAGGGTTGAATCGGGACCTTTAAAACTCCAGTGCCATGCTATCCATCTTAACTATGTTGTAAAAAAGGCTAACAGTTAGACGAGCTTTCACGTAGGCTGACTGACGTATGAGGTACCCAACAGGGAGTCGCAAGCGATGTGCTGATGATTTTGTAGGAAGCCGCATATGTATCTTGTAGTACTTCAGCCGAATAGGCTGTCACAAGAGGGAAACTCTGAGGACGTTCCTGATGTTGTGTGTGGCTGTAACAGCATATCTGAAAGACAGTCGGTGGGTTTAGGGGTGTAGGTTGTAGCTGTGTTGGTCTAAGGACACAGGCAGACAAGGTTCTTTGGGTAAATCCGGTATCTTTTATTAAACCAACTCAAATAATCAGAAAAAATTCTTCTTTGCAAACTTTTGAGCACAAATGCACTTCATCAGACTGATACATGGGTTTAGCAGTGCACTTGACTCTCGTTTGTGTAGGTTTGGCCAACACCTCCTATTGATCGACTTGGCCATCAAATTTGCAAGTGATATTCCAATTTGTGGGTATGCCGCAACGATCCCAGTTTTCTTTCTTGAAGTGAAGGATCATTAAATCCCATTGGACTTTTGTCTTCTTTGACATGGCCTTAAATCTGTTATGCCACCTGATGACTTTGTGTTCACTCCTGCGCTTGGATTGAATCTTCAGCTACTAATGAGAACTCTACAACGAGAAAGGAGTCCTCAACTGCCCCAAAACAACTTCCTGGGTCTTAATTAAGAAAGCAGAAAAAAGAACCTCATTTGTAAGGAAGATGCCTTGCAATAGCTGGAAATAGTCCCGTGCAAACAATGTTCCTAGAGCCAAATGGTTATTGTTTTCCACTTTCCAGTCCATTTCCGATGGAGATCTACATTCCCTGAGCAGTGAACGAAATTACATATATCATCATCCCTGTTATTAGAGCTCCCTCTTCTGGATTCACAAAAAAAATCCTCTTATAAGCCTAGTGTGTATTTGGTGTTTATTATTCAAATATTTCACTCTTGTCCGTTGATCTGGAAAGTTCTGAGTCAGTCTCCAAAATCTATAGACAGTCTCATTTTTAAATTTAATATGCCTGATAGTGTTAATATGCTTTTCTCTATTTTGTTCAGATACATTTTGGCTGGTTTTCTTTTGGGGGGGGGCGGGGAGTGGGAGGTAGGAAGAGATACTCAATCACAGTGTTCCCTTCCAGGAAAAAATAAAAAGAATATTTATTAAAAATGTAGAGAATAAAAGCAAAGCAACAAATATTTTCCTGGGGTTTCTGCATCAGGATCTGACTTAGGAAGGTCGTTAAATAATGGTGTGAAGTTGCACTGAGTCATATTAGTTTGAAGATCATTTTGTTGGTAACTAAGAGGACCTACACGAGCATTAGCATGTGACCTACCAAGTTCCCTTCATATCAAATGGCCTCTCTAAACAGGACGAGTTTAAGGAGGCAACGTAACAATAGAGAGAACAAAGTCCGCTAGAGAAACAAGTTGTGCGATTCCTTGGAAAAGAGACCTGGCAGATTGAGGGGGTTGTTTCAAGCAGGCTCTTGTCTTTTTGTGGGTGCTTATGATAGCTTTTTAAATAAAAGCCAGCTTGTTTTTGAATGGGAGGGCCCAGCGAGGCTTTCAAGTCTTCAGCATCTATGATGTGGATTTGAGTGCTAGAAAAGAGATGGGAGACAACTTTTGCTATCTTTTGCTCAATTGAAGGTGAGCAGAGACATATATCCAGGATGAAATTGGGAAGGATCACACCAACTTTTTAGAGCTGGACAGGGAATGTTTATGGTGAAGTAGCATTGTGCACCCGAGTATCAGAGAGGACGAGGGATTTACCCATTCAACCCATTCATCTCCCTACCCCACCATTGAGGAAGGAACCCAGCCATTTTTAAACCTGGTGCCCATATACGTAGGCACATTTATTTGCACAGGAAGGAGGGTTAAAACACCCTAAAATTTCACTAGAGGTTTCTACTCTACCTCTAGTATCATCTCTCCCACACAGATCCTTGTTCTCCAATTAAATGTAGCAGCCCTCTCTTCTGCGTATAAAGCTTAGATCTTCCAATCTGAAAAGCGAAATATCCCCATGCAACTTAAATGGGTAATAATACACGGTGAATGCTGACTGAAGCTCTCTATTATGATCCATGAAGTAACTCAGAACCTCAAGAAAGTGCCTTCTAGAAATTTAGGAACAGTGAAGCCTAAATAAAAATAGGGATTTATGGAAAATAAGCTGAAAATAATAAAAAGGAATGGGATGTGAGAGCCTTTCCTTGGTCTATGCTCCATTGCTGTGATGCTCCGTGCCTCCAACCTTCTGGGCTAGGGTGGAAGAGTTGTTATAGGGTCTTGCCATAGCTCCAGGGCTGTGAGTTCAAGCTTTAGCCTTAACAACTACGCCTGGTTTGACCCAGTAGAAATAAGCACTTGCTAAATTAAGCTGGGAAGTCAGGGACTATCCAATATTACGTCCTTGTGTGCTACTGGATAAAGAAAGAGATGTGCATTAACAAGACCATCCTGATGGGCTCTTTAGTTGGAGTAGACAATCGACTTTTTGATAGGATTCAGCTGAATTGACTTGTATTTAACTGCATAGGGCTTTTGTCGGAGGGAAATTCCCACCCCAAGGAGACAGCGATTGCAAGCTTCTCAGGTTGTTTCCAACAAACTGCTCATGTGGGTGGGGGTGATATAGTAGCTTCCTCTATTATAACTCCCTGCTAATCTATTATTCCATTTAATATTTTGGTTATTCCTTCTGGTTGACGAGGACTCACCACCGCCCTACCCAGACAGTTGCACCCATTCCCATTACCCTGAGGGTTATTTGCAAATGAACTGAAACTCTTCCTCCCAGCACTCCTGGCAGCCCCGGGCAAGCTTTTAATATCAAGTCCCCTTCATTGGAGATAATGGTAATAATTATTTTTAAATGACCATTTTGGGGCCCCCTGTCTGTCCGGGCCCTGGGTGGCCGCCCGGTTCACCCATGCCTGTGTCTAGCCCTGCTTCTTCCTATAGAAGCAGAGTGCAATGGAGATCGAGGCTCCATGTCTGCCTATGGGTGTGTATAGATAAAACGGAGGCCCTAAATTGAAGCGGTGGGTTTTAAAAAACACTGCTTCAATTTAGGGCTGATTAAACCCCTGCGTCACATACACACCTTATAGGACATTAACCACAGCGAGCTTAGGTGAATCCTGTGCATAAATTATTGGCATTCTCCTCTCATTGTCTACTCCTGCCAGAGGCAGAATAACAGATTGATGTGATCACCCACTGCAAATCTCACCGAAACCACAAAGGACTTGAAACCTCCCGAGATGAGAAATGGAGTTTGTAGTTCCTCATAAATGTGACAGCGACTGGCTTAACTTTTCCAAAGTGATTTTTGACACTTCAGGTTTTGCCTGCCAGACTGGGAACGCCCTGCAGGGATTTAACCCGGGGGTGCAGGGCAGGGATGAAGGTCCTGAGTCCTATTTCAAAATCTGTTTTTTAAGCTATCTCAACTTGTCACCCCACAAAAAATCACTTGTTCCTGTTCAAATCATGGGAGGGGATGTAGAAATATTCCATTTTGCCACACGATGGCAGCATGCTCTTGTGGCTTGCTTTCAAAATGAAAAGCATTAGCCCACATTTTTCCCCTCAGGTGGCGGCTGTCTCTGCTTTTGCAGAACAAGGCATACAGCGAGGAGGTGTTCCCGTCTGGAAAGGGACTCCGAAAAATAGCACCCCCACGATCTCTCTCTATTGCCACTCCAATGCAGTCAGGACTGGAAATCAGCTAGTTCCATTCCTTGTTTTGGGGGTTTTTTTGTTACCAGTCCCCTACACCTGTGTAACCCGTTGCCCTCTTTAAATTAAATCTACTTGTGCAATTCCTCAGCCTTATTAGTAGGTCTTCAGCCAGGTCTATGTAGATCACTACCATCCACAGTGCTATTTTCCTTGACCCAGAGTTACAGAGGACTTGAGCTTTTTATGACTGATATAAAAAGGAGCTGGTGTTTAGAAAGCAGGTCTTCCCTCAGCCACATAGACACCTAAATTACTGGTTTATTCTTGCCCCTTCTTGCTGATGAATAAATCTTGATGCAGCCTCAACAGGATGAATAGGGACTATACCCTTCCCAATGCCCCCAATACACACACACGCCTCCATGGGGGAAAGGTCCAGGTATAAAACCTTCTTCCTGATGTGTGTGCAAAACCTAGTTCTCTTGCATACAAGGTGAGAGATGCCTGAGCTATTGCACAAAGCGGGGATACAGTCACAGCTCTGTTTGATAGGAAAGGCATGGCCTTGGCTCCATTTTGGCACAAGAGGAGAGTTCAGGGAAGACAACTGTGGAGGTCACCTCTTGCTGAGGTGACTGGCTTGCCTCACTCAGGACTGTGGATTCAATTCTGTGAGTCAAAAGTAATCAGGACTCATGGGAGAAGCAATAGCTTTTATTAGACCAACTAGATTTTTGCAAAAAAAAATCTTAAATTGCAAGCTTTCAGGCACAAATACCCTTCATTGGGCATAGGAGAAAAATTGTAAAAGTTCTCCTGGGTGGAAACAAAAGTTCATATTTCATAGGCGAGTCTGTGAGTCAAACACCTAGATGGTGTGATGCTGGTCTTTGCAACTCTTATACGTGCCTTTGCCAATCCAGTTCTTGAATATAGTGTTCAGAGTTGGTGCTTACTCTTCAATGATTCCTTCCTTTCACCTTGCTGTCTAATTCATAATTGAAAAGCTTTATAAAATTGCAAAACGATTGTTGCTAGTCCAGACCCCTGCCATGAGCTCTGAATGAGGTCTCATTTTCAGCCAAAGCACCTCATTATAGTTCAGGGGTGTAGGCTGTAGCCGTGTTGCTCTAAGGACATAGGCAGACAAGGTTCTTGGGTAAATGTGATATATTTTATTAAACCAACTATTTGAGTTGGTCTAATAAAAATATCACATTTACCCAAAGAACCTTGTCTAGTATTTTTTAATGGTTACTCACCATTCCTTAATTTCTTTTATGTTAAAGCATATGGCATTAATGACCTGTTCTCCTTCAGCTCTGGAAATAAGAATCAGTGACTGAAGTGCAGAAGATCAGAATAGTTTTACAGCTGCCAGGAAGAGCTAAGACTTAGGTCCTCAGGAGCCAGCAGGCTTTGCAACAGCCAAAGCTAATGACCGAAGAAAGAAAAGAGCCTTCCTATTGGTTCAGTCAGGCACTTGGCCAAGGTAAGTCAAAACTTTATGCTTTCTCACAGCGGGGTTTGAACCTGCATTATCTGCTTTTGAACCAGGGGGAAGTCTAACTAATTATCTCAGTACCACCCAGTCAGCTCTAGTCCTCCCTCTGGGCAACCAAGAGAGAAAAAAATGTGACACCAGGAGGTCTGGTGGAGGGAGTGTGGTTTGGTGAGATGGACGCTGTACCAGGTGCACGGCTTAGGTCCCTGCTTCTGGGAGGCTGAAAATGACCCTATCTATTTTATCCAGTGACTCTTGTACTCAAGAGGCAGTGGTCCAGCTTCAAGAAGAGGGATGGAGAAGCTGCTGCCCAGTGTCTAGGCCTGCAGGAAAGCAGGGGGCAAAGGTTCAAGCCCCTTCTCTAAGAGAGGCGGGGGCAAAGCTTCTCCCCTTCTGCGTGCGTGCCAGGACCGAAGCCAAAAGGCAGGGAGGTTGTTTGCCTCCGTTTCCGTTTCGGCAGGTACAAACACACGTTCTGCAACAAGCAGGGGCAGCATCCAACCTGTGCTTCCACGTAAAAATCACCATAATATAGCTACACGGCTGCTGCATAAACACAGGATGGTGAAATACGATTTAGCCCTGGGTGTCTAAGTGGCTGGCAGGCCTGAGACAAGCTTCTTCCTCTCTGGCATAGGCACTCTCTGCTCGAGATCCTCAGTTGTGAGCAAAAGGTGCCACAATAGTTAATAGCCACGTAGCTAAGACACCCTATGTGGTACCAGAACAATGGTTTCCAATTCCTCTTTGGCCTCATTTACGTTATGCACGCGAGCCAGCACTTCAAGGGGTTTCTCCAACACCAGACTGACTGCCTGTTGTTCTGGGATGGGTCTCTCCTTTAAGCTTTTTCCCCCCACTCCTTCACCATCTGTGTTTACCTTCCTTCATCCAGGGCTCAACAGATGAGCAAATGAAAGTCAGCGCAGCAAATGGGATGGGTGCAATTCTTTTCAGAGCCACTTATTTGGCCTTGGGGCCCACAAAAGATTTAGTGTGTACAATCCCACTTGGCCCAGCAGAACACATCTGATGCATCAAAAAAAACAACAGGGCAAAGCAACAGTGTCATCGTGGTAGGATCCTTTTTATAGATGATAAGTGCTAAATGTCAGTGCATATGAATATGGGGGCTAGTCTGGCTTGCATCAGTTATGTAAGCAACAGTTTGGTTCATGACTGCTGAGTAGAAGTTATTATTTAAGGAGAAGCAAGGCTGGGATTGCTGTGAAGTGGCAGCAGATTGGGTAAGGCGTCTTGCTGCAAAACTGAAGATGTAAGTGCAAGCCCTGCTCCTGGTGCTGCCAAAGGCAAGCTGAATCGACTGTAAATTGCTCTATGTTAATATGGTACATGGTGTCAAAGGCATCTTGACATGATGCTAATGACATTAACCTCTTTCTGTGCTGTTTGCTAGAGGCAACAGGGTGCTTTGAACTGCACAAATCCAATAAGCTACCATTAGGCTTTAGGCACACCCTTAATTATCCTATAAGCTAGCAAGGACTCCAAGATCCTACTCTTCCCTGCAGCCCCCATGAAAACAAAACTATGTCCTGCCTCTACACCACCAGGTAGGCCATCCCCAATGCCCTTCGCCAGGGTCCGGTGCCCTTGTCAGCTGTCACCCGAGATAAATGGAGGCAGCTCTGGAGAAAGGTCACTTTGAAAATATGTCTTCTGGGCTGTTTCCAATGCACAGACTGATCACCTTTTGAAATAAGTTCCCTGGCAAGTGCTTCGCCAGGCTTCGAGGAGTTGAGTTACCTACAGCTTCAGTTGTTCCTCCAAGGACACTGCCAAGCTGAAATGGAGAAAGGCGACCTCAGCTACACGAGGGTTTTATGACGAGTGAGACAGGTGTTAGATGACAGGGAGGACATATTAATACCAATCACACATCCCAGAGCAAGCCTAGTACATGTTGCAACCTGCTTGATTAAGGTTAATGAGTACCTGCCCGATGCAGATCAAGGATTTGCAGGCCCAAAAATACCAAAGTTCTCCTTTACGTCTCATAATAAGCCCTGGCTGGCTGCCATTCGAAAGAGATGTCAGTAGTTCAGTAAGTGAAGTAGACAGATATATACACCAACCAGTTACCTAATGGAAACTAACTAAGAAGAACCTGATCTCTGATTAATACACTCATTAGCTCGCAAAAAAAAAAGAGGATTGTGAGCCAGATAGAGCTAAATTTTGTCCGAACACCATCTGTGCCTTTGTCTGACTTCTTCCTTTGTGGATAATCATTTGAGAAGTACTGTTTAAACATGAGCCATCTACTGGTAAAGCCAATGGCTGTTAACTGTTTGGCCACTGATTTCGGTGGGAGCAGGATGAGACCAGCCTTGCCGGGATCATATTTATGCTAACAAAAAAACCCCAGCGTTTGAATGATGTCCGTACGTGTGCGACAAGAGGCTTCTGTCTTGCAAATGTTCTCTGGTATGGTGGGAAGTTGCATGATTATTCTATCTTTATGAAACTAAAACAAATCCAATGAATGATCTAACTAATCTGATTTTCATTTATTTAAAAAAAAAAAAAAAAGAACCAAATTGCTAAGATTAAAGCCTTTCTTTAAAAGGCCCTGTTTACAAGAATATACCAGGCATGACAACTGTTGCCTACTTTGTTCAATCAGTGGCCAATATATCAATCAGCTGCAAATATATCCCTTTGCAAGTGTTCCTGTTTAGCGGATAGGCAACTCGTCTGGAATCAGCAGCAAAATCTAGATATAGCCAGAAAAAAGACACAGGGAGGCACTAGTATTTTAAAATCCTACAGAAAGAAAACAAGGAAATAATTCTTTGGAGGCACTCGTTGTGAACAACATAAAGCAGCAACACCAACAACCTTAAAATGAACCAAATCACTGGATCCTCTTGCCTTTTTATATTAACCAGAATGTCTGATGGATTATAGGCAGACAAGGCTTTTTGGGTAAAGCTGATATTTTTATTAGACCAATTCAAACTTGCAAAGAAGAATTTTTCCAGCTATTTATTATATGCATCCTTCTGGGATATCCACTCATTGTGTCTTGTTTTTTAGGTTAAAAAAAACGTAACCTAGTCCTGGCACTGTAAAAATTTCTGAATATACTTGACTTTACGCACAGTAAGTCGTCCTGTTGGCTTTGATAGGATTACACGCAGCACATCATTTTAAGCACCCACATAGATATTTGCAGGACTAGAGCTTTAGCTTATAAACATTTTGGAGCAAGGGTCAGGTTTCATTATGTGTTTGTACCAAATCAAGCATAATTCATCCCCGATGTCTGACAGGGGTCCATATACATTATGATGATACTGTTACTTTTACTAATAATTACAGGAATAACTAAAAGGCAGTGGATTATCATCAAAAGGAGACTTCCAGTATCCTGGTTGAAAGTGCTTCTAGACAAATAATCCGAATCCAAATAACTTCTCGTTATGATGACACTTACGTGCAGACTTTAATTAAACTCTGGACTCAAGGAACCCCTATTAATTAACACCATCTACACTTCAGCATGTTTGGAGCTCAGTTTAAGTCTGGCTGTAAGAGATGGACTCTGTTCCTTCTGCTAGGCTAGGCTAAAAAAACGCAAATTAATCCCAAAGCTTTCCAGATCACTTGAAACTGGTCCATAAAAAAAAAAAGATGCTTTTTCATGGCATTGTGAGTAATGTACTGTACTGATCTTCTGGAAAAGGAGAAGTGTGCCATAAAGCACATTTCAGCTGAGTGCTGAGTCCCTTGTATTGACCTTGGAATGAGGGAACTGTGTGTTTGTCCTTGGTTACTTTATTACATTTCTTGATTTGTATCATGAGCATGTGAAAGCAATTGAAAATCATCCTGATTCAAGCCTGTTCTACAAAGAGGATATGTGAATGTCCATTGGGCGAGGAATTTTGAGTGACAGAAAGCTGAGTCACAGTGACATTTTCTGTATTTCTTTTCCTTGTAAACACAACTTTCTATTACAGTTTGGTAGGTTAGAAAGTATATAACAGCTGTATAGGGATGTAGTGGAGGAAACCATTCAGAATTGGTCAGGATAACAGAACCCATTTCTGTGGCTGTGAAATGGGTTCATCAAATAATCGTGCTGGTTTGGCTTATGATATAAATAATAACGGGGTAAAATGACAGAACGGTATGTCACGTTGGTTTGTAGAAAGTATAACGGAGAGAGTCTCTGGCTTGAGATAGACATGAGTGATCTGCTGGGGAAGATGTCAGCATTATTAGCTCCATTTTGCAGTATTATCATCTCCATTATCTCCGTTTCGGAAACTGAGGCAGAATGAGTGAGACTTGCCCAAAGTCAGATAGCAGGTCTTCTCCATCATGGATCCTCCTACACGTATATCTTTTTTATTTGCAGAAATATATTTCCCTAGATATGTATGGCAGTATACACACACACACACACACATATATATATACACACACACATGCACATACATACATATACACACACATGCATGTACACACATACATGCATACACACACATACATACATATGCACACACATACATATACACACACATGCATGTACACACATACATACATATATACACACACACACACGCACATACATACATATACACACATGCATGTACACACATACACGCATACACACACATACACATACACACACATGCACATACATACACACACACACACACATGCATGTACACACATACACGCATACACACATATACATACACACACATGCACATACATACATATACACACATGCATGTACACATACACACATACACACATACATACATACACACATGCATGTACACACACACATGCATACACACACATGCATGTACACACACACACACACACATATATTTATATATATATTTCCCTAGATATGTATGACCATCCAAAACTCATCATTGCCATTACATCATACACATTCCCATCCCAATTTCCACACCACGTACCCACATACCTGTGGGCTCATGTGACCATCACCAACACCCATGCCCATCGCAAGGACATGCAACCTTTCCCTACACC